>NC_042615.1:443973694-444133694 GCF_901001135.1 Rhinatrema bivittatum | reverse complement strand
TGGATCCTTTTAATGGTTTGGGCGGGATATGGGACGGGGATCAGGGGTGGGGGTGGCCTCTTTGATTTTTTGTTTTAATTTCGATTGCAGGATCTCTGTCACTTGGGGGTGTGAAAGTGTGTGTGTGTGTGTGGGGGGGGGGGGGGTATGGCAGCGGGGTAATCTCTGTCTCTTTGGGGGTGTGGGGATTGGGGGAATGGAAGTGGGTGGCCTGGGCCACATTTTCTGTTTTGGGGAGGGTGAAGGTGGGGCCAGGGCCATCGCCATGTGGTTCTTTTTTTTAAATTAACATTTTAGGGGAGTTGCAGTCACCTCGACTGTTGACCCCAGGTTGAGATGGGGGTTAGCACAGATCACCAGTCTATCTTCCCATTTGCACGCAACTTTTTTTTTTTTTCTGGCTAGTGGCCCTTTAAGAAGAGGGCTGTCCTATGAGGTTGGGGGTCACCATTGCGTTAAAGGCCCACTCGCTGTGTTCTTTTGTCCTGCAGTGTTTGGACACAAGATATAAGAACACGCCATACAGCCAAGATGCATTTTCAGAGGAGGGGCCCCACTGTCACAGCGACATGCCCCCATGATAGTTGGACCTCTCCCGTGAAAAAATATCATTGTTTAGTACATCCAGGAGTACGTTAGCTGGATAACACTGATTTTTGGAGTTATCTGACTAACATAGCTGGCTCACTTTAAGACTGCCAAAGAGAAGTCTTAAAGTTACCTGAATAAACTTATCTTGCTAAGTTTTACATTGCTGGGTATATTCAGAAGAACACCCGCACCACAGAATATCCCAACTAAATTAGCCAGATAAGTTTTATTCAGTCAACTTTGCTGGCTGATTAACCACTGAAAATTGACCCCAGTGTGTTCCCCTGATGCAGAGGAACGCTTAAAACATAAACTTTTGTTGCGACAGATGTTGGAAAAGTAATGCCTGTCGATGGGCTTTTTAATGAAATTATTACATTTTCAAAAATTATTTATTTGTGACTGTTGACCAATGATTAGACTGAGGAATGTATCAGAGGTCGACTCTTTGAATACATGTCAAAAGGTTCCTAAATATGATGGCCATAGAAATATTGAACATTTTCTATATATCCAGAATTTGCTGTTTTGCTTTGGTGGAACTTGGATTACAGTGAGATAATTTTTTGATATATGATTTAAAAGTGACTAATAGGAAATATAAACTCTTCTGAAAGTGAGAATTTCATGTCCCAAAGGAACCAGTGTGCTAAGAAGCACAATATGCTTCCTACTGCAGGAGACCATTTTTCTGAAGCAATACTACTGAAACAGGAAAATGCTTTCACATGGTGAGACATCTCTCGACTGAAGTTCTAGGCTGCTGGCAGTAAAAACTCGATTCAGTACCCTCAATGGTAAGCTACAAAAATTGTTAACACAGCAGTACTACAAATTATTTTACAGACAATTAGTAGATAATTTCTTTATGTGTGTATTGAACATGGGTTTTAAAGACTCCTTCAACCATGAAGCTACATAAAGCAGGCTTTGTCAGTTCAGGTTCTTCATCAGAAAGAGATGTAGACATCCAACTGAAACCCTTGAAGGGTGAATACACCACAAATCATGATGACAAGACTCAGGGAAAGAGATTTCTTTAAAGTAGAGCATGTGGCCAAAATGAAAGGTACACACCTTTAACTCTAAAATGTGTGCTTGGACCAGGGTTAACTTGATGGGCTATTGGCATTGTGGGAAGTGTACTGATTACAGCCATTATGGTGCCGTACAAGGTTGAGAAGGGAATCTGAGATAGGGACTTTATTGCTTCATTTTTGCTTTTGCTAAAGGAGCAGGAAGAGGAGAGTTGGTAAAAGCAAAGGCAAGGGGAGGGATGATGAGAATAAAGTGAAGAAACCCAGAATCTTTAATACAATACTCATCTGGGTTTCTGACTTTCAATGTGAGTGTAACAGTGCAAATGGACTTCAAGCAGGAAGTTTATTATTTAATGTACCTTGTTAAATTAAAAAGTCAACAGTTATTATGGTGTGGAAATGGCTTAATTGTGATATCCGGCTCATAAAGCATATTATATTATTGCAATTGCATTGGCTGCCAATGGAGGCATGTTGTAAATGTAAATGTCTGGTACTGGCCTTTATAATATTGAGAGGGAAAGGTCCACCACATTTGAAAAGCAGCTTGAGATGGGATTCGGCAGGGAGAAATTTAAGATCAGTAGAAAAACTTTTGCAGCTGCCACCAAATAAAAGGTGTTGTCAGTTATGGTTGTCTAATATATCATTTTTAGCAACTATCTCAATTCTATAGAATAGCCTCCCAATCAAAACAAGAGCTGAAAGTGCTATAGGAAAAGGTTGAAAACCCGGCTTAAGTCTACAGCATTTATTAAGTAATCATGTTAATAAGCATAATAATAATCATAATAAGAGTGATAAACGAGTGAACCACAACAACAGTGTCGATATCATAGAAGTAGTAATCCCATGATATCTGAGATTTTAATAAAAATAAATTAAAAAAAAAAATCCTGTTAAGAAATTGAAAGAGGCATGGGAAACTGGTCAGCAAATTTGTGTTGGAAATGTGATTGTAATGTATATTGTACTGTATTGAATTGTATCCTTTAGATTGTACATTGTTGTGAGTATTTTTTTAAACAATAAAGCAGTTGATAAATGCCAATTATTAAAATAATAATAATAAATATGGCTGATAATCAGACTATCTCTTGGAAGCCTCAAAGCATAGATTCATGGTTTGACAAGGTGACTCCTCTATGGGCTTTAGTTATGTATGGGTGACAGCTCAGGCCTCTTCTTTCCTGGGAGTGTTGACAGTAAATGTCCTCTGCTAATTGATACAGATGTATGCATGCAGATTGTTCAATACAAGGCATATATGGAATCCCTTGTAGATTTTACCAGGCTTATTCCAGCTGTGAGGCAGGATATAAAGTGTTGTAGTGCTTTAGGCAAGCTAGAAGTAGACAACTTCAGTTTCTCATTTTCTATAGTCCAGATGATGGCACAGGATCTGTACCCATCTAATTTTAGTGCAAATGACTCATTGGCTAGTTGGTGCAATAACCTTGTGAACGGGATGCACATTTGGTTTACAAGGGTTTTATTGAGGCATTTATCATAAGTTACGCAGTCTTAGAAGTTTTCCTGCAATTCAGTATAATTCTAAATCTTTCAGTAAATATTATGGGCATGTAAAGATACAAAGGAGGCTTTCAATAGGACATTCTGTCCTTTAAGGACAGAATGTTTCCCTGCATGATGGTTTCTTCACTAGGAGTGGTTCCCAAAAATAGTCTAGAAAATTCCAGTTCATTTATAATTTGTCTTATATTCTGTGTTCTTCTGTCAATGAATATACTGCCAAACACTATTAGTGCAATATGTGCCATTTGACCAGACCATTGATTTAATGGATTAACTGGGTCTTTGACTCAATGTCATATTTTACCAATATAGTGCACTCATCTATCTTCTCCTGTGAATCCTAGCTGTTTTTATCTCCTTGGATTACTCTTCTTTTTTTTTTTAGTTCAGCCTTTATCTGTCCTTGTTACAGGGCTGGAGGGAATTTAAGTCCATTGTATGGGGTCATGAGTCAGACCCATGATGATGGAGAACCCCAGACAGATAGAAAAATACATGACAGACAGTGGGTTGGGGTTCCCCATTGATTGCATTTACTTAAGGTTGACAGGTTAGGTATTTAAAAAAAGTTCAGCTTAGTCAGAATATATTGTCTTCATGTTGAACACAAAGCTCAATGCTTCCCTTCAAGATTAGTGGGTGCAGGTACCCGATGAGAGTATTTTAAGTTAGTCTCCCAGCTCCACAAATAAGGTGTTTTGTACTTCTTCCAAAAACCATGCACTGAGTTGTACTCACAGTTAAGTTCATCATTGCTTAACTGGATAGCCCTCATGCCAATATACTCAGGCTATTGCTCTCCTCCAAAAGCAACATAATAAAAGGAATTTCAAGGATGCTTAATTCAAGGTGACCTCTATTCACTGTTCCCATGTGGTTAGGAGACACAACTATCAGAAATTCATGAAGGGGATAATCATGAGGCTTCTGCCAGTCCTATTGCTGAAGGCAGATTCTAGACTAAAGGTGGACAAACTACAGTCCACAGAAAACGTATATCTGACCCATGGCAGTGAGATGAGTTCCAGCCCATAGCAGCAGAGATGACATCGTTTTCATCTGAAAGTGACTGCAGAGCAGCCTGGAACTTCACATGGAAGACCCTCCCCCACGCCCTGCTCTTCAGCATAAATTCCAGGGTGGATCCCCTGCTCCTCTACTTAGATCTTAATCCTCTCTCCCTCAACTGACTAGGCCCCTAATGAGGCCTTTGGAGCAAATGTTTTCCCACCCCTTTTCTAGAGAGAGGGTCCTTGATGGAGGATGCTATTAGGTAATTTGGATACTAAAACATCCTCTTAAAACATCTGGCAACCCTGTGTTGCCACACTCTCACTCCAATCCAGCTGAGTTGATAATACTTACCTGCTGAGTCTTTCTCTGCCATATCTCCATCCCCTTCCATCACCCACCACTTTCCTTGAATCTCTTATACAATGCAGTTCACCATCTGGAACTTTCAGCTGTGCCTCCATTTTCCCCTCCAGCAGTAGACAATAAACAGGACCTTGTTCCCCTGAATGACTCTCACTGGTCTTCACTTCCCCCACCCAGTGGAAACTCAGTGTGGCTACTTAGCTCCTCCACATCAACACATCTTCTCTACATGAGGGGTTGGCCAATGTGATATAATAAGGCCACAGTGACATGTGCAAGCATGAGTAAACAAACTGAAATATTCAGGTATACATTGTTTTCTGGTATTTTTTTTATCATAAGGTAGAAATGAAATACTCCTAAAGCTCTCTTTGGTGTTTCTATTATTTTGATTTTCTGTGACTTGAAGTATTGCTATGAGAAGGACATGGGGGAGGGCAAGGACTCAAATATTCATCTTTGGGAGTTCCGCAGGGCTCCTCCCTCTCACCCACACTTTTTAACATTTACCTGCTCCCCCTCTGCCAACTGTTAACCAAATTAAACCTTAAACATTTTTTATACGCGGATGATGTCCAGATCGTCATCCTCATCAAAGAATCCTACACAAAAACTCTAGAATTCTGGGAATCTTGTCTTCTAAAAATCAACGGACTCCTCTCCAGTCTAAACCTAATACTAAATTCTTCAAAAAGCGAACTCCTTCTAATTTCCACTGAAAACAATAACATCAACACAAATCCTCCACACAACTTACAAATTTCACAAGTAAGAGACCTAGGAGCTATCATTGATAACAGGCTAAACCTAAAATCATTTATAAATCAAACTACCAAGGACTGCTTCCATAAACTCCAAGTCTTAAAAAGAATAAAACCACTTTTCCACTTTCACGACTTCAGAACAGTATTGCAATCAATAATCTTCACTAAATTAGATTATTGCAACTCTATTCTATTAGGTCTCCCTTCATCTCACACCAAACCCCTTCAGATGGTACAAAACAAGGCAGCGAGAATATTAACAAACACTCGGAGAAGAGACCACATATCTCCAATCCTCAAAGACTTTCATTGGCTGCCAATTCACTACAGACTTTTATATAAATCCATAACTACTATTTACAAAGTCATCCATCAATACTCTCCGCTTAACCTTCAAATTCCAATCAGAAAATATACATCCTCCAGACCCATCAGAGAGACCCACAGAGAATCCCTACAAGTACCACACTCCAAAACCACTCGGGACATAACCGCCAGAGACAGGGCTTTCTCCACTGCAGGACCGACACTATGGAACTCCATCCCACCAGATTTGCGACAGGAACCCTGCCTTCCTACATTTAGGAAAAGACTCAAAACGTGGTTATTTATGAAAGCCTTTCCAGACCCCAACTGAACCTTCATTTAACCTTTTCTTAACATGGTAAATAATAACTCTACATCAAAAGGGTAATTCATTGATGTTGCAAATGCCATAACTTAGTTCTCACCATTAATTGGCAAACTTGTTCTCTATGTTAATCTCCTAGCCCCTTTTCTCGGTTCCAAGTTACAATAAAACAAGTAATTCCCTTGTTTTATTGTAACTGCAACCTTTTATCAAACACCTGTTAAAGTTTAATATAACTATTTATTATTATTTTGTGTTCCTTCACCACTTGTTAATTGTAAACCGGCATGATGCGATATTCTTCGTGAATGCCGGTATAGAAAAACTTAAAATAAATAAAAATAAAAATAAAATAAATAGAAGCATGGGCCCTCCCTGGTGTTGGAAACCCGTGGCACAGCATTGGCCTTCAATGCCATTTCTCCCCACACTTCTCAAACCACACAATCCCTGACCCACACACACCACATATACACCCCACACAAAACCACACCCACACCCACACCTTCCTCTACTCATGTTCCCATACATAATCCCCTTCTCACACATACCCAAAAGCATATCCCCCTCATACACTCAGACACTGCCTCTTTTCCCATATACACTCACCATACACCCACAGCCTCCTATTCCAATCACACCACACGCCACATACACACACACACACAAACACAAACACATGAACATACATAGCACAATCCCACAAACAACTTCATAAGCGTACACCCTAAAACATTTACATACCATTCCCTTATAACACATGTAAACCCCATACAACTAACATAACTAACATAACATAACTAATCCTCAATGACATGCTTACAGACTGCACCCCAGACATCTGTGCAGTTACAGAAACATGGCTCAAAGAATCAGATACCGTCCTCATAAACCAACTCCCATCCTCCCGCTATGACATCTTCCCCATCCACCGACCTAAAAAAAGAGGTGGAGGAATTCTCCTAGCAGCCAAGAAACATCTTAACCTTAAACTCATCAGTATAGCAGCCCCACCCAAACTTGAAATCAGCCTCTTTAAAGCAGATACCCTCCAATTATGTCTAGTTTATGCCCCCCCTACCATCCTCGAGTCCAATCCCTCCCCCCTAATTGAATTTTTTATAGAATGGATAAATACAGATACACCTTCCATCATCCTTGGAGATTTTAATCTCCACGTTAACTCACACCCTCCTACGGCATCCTGCGAAAATTTCATTCAATCCCTCCTTGCCTTATGCTTCCGACAAATTATAGCATCGCCAACTCATAAAGCTGGTCACACGTTGGACCTAATGTTTATTAACTCCAATTTCCAAACCGCCAACCCACCCACCTGCACCCCAGTGCCCTGGTCTGACCATTACCTCATTGAAAGCCGACTCACTTTGAAGAAACCCCTCCCAACTAACCATTCTGCTCAAACCACCATCATTTCCAGAAAAACCTGCCCTAGCGACGAACTAACCGATGCACTAGCCTCATCCCTACCAAGGCTTATCTGCTCAGACCCAGACACAGCCCTAGCATCCTGGCATAGCCTCACAGAAGACATTGCCAACAAATTATGCCCAATCACCGAACGTATCATAAACACCGCAGCAAAACCCTCTAAGCCATGGTACACCCAGGAGCTAAAAACCCTAAAAGCCAATCTCAGACAAAAAGAAAGAAAATGGCGTAAGGACCCAACCCCGCAACATTCCTCCATCTACAAAACAGCCTTACACACATATAGGCAGTCTACTCTCAAACACAAGCGAGACTTTTATGGTAAAAAAATTCATGACTATAATTTCAACCCCAAAGTTCTTTTCTCCTACGTCGCCAGCCTCACCACCCCTGTCCCCCCCCACTATCCCAGATTCCGAGGCCGTGGCCAAATGTGAAGAACTGGCCAATTATTTCAAAAACAAAATCTCCAACCTTCTCTCCAGATTTTCCCCCACCAACCCGTCCCCCCCTACTAACCCACCCTTGATCCCCTCCCTGTCCCAACCTTCAATGGCTACAATGGATCTTACCTCCTCTAAAGAAATTACAGGCCTCCTCCGAAAACTTAAACCTGCCTCTCATCCCAACGACACCATTCCCACCAAAGCGCTAATAGCCATTCCCAACAGCATATCCAGCACCATAGCTGAGATTATCAACTGCTCCATCACCCACGGGATAGTCCCAGATTCCCTCAAACACGCTGTTGTCAAACCCCTCCTCAAGAAACCCTCTCTAGACCCCAAAGACCCTTCCAACTTCCGCCCCATTTCCAATCTCCCTTTTATCTCCAAACTTATGGAAAAGGTGGTAAATTCACAACTCATGGACTACCTAGAAAACCATGATATTCTCCATGTCTCCCAATTTGGATTCAGGAAGCACTTCAACACCGAATCCTTACTGCTCTCCCCCACTGACTATCTCCTCAGAGGTCTGGGACAAGGCCACAGTTACCTCCTCACCCTTCTTGACATCTCAGCGGCCTTTGACACCATCAGCCACCACCACCTCCTGACACGGCTAGAAAGCATCGGCATCTCAGGAATAGCTCTTGCTTCGTTCAAATCCTATCTCTCTAACAGAAAGTTCTCTGTGAAAATTGGAAACAACCTGCCTCATACCCCCTACAACAAGGAGTCCCGCAAGGCTCATCACTCTCATCTACCCTATTCAACATTTACCTCACTCCCCTCTGCCACCTCCTCACTGACCTTAAACTCAAATTCTACCTTTATGCTGATGATGTACAGATCATCATTCCCATTCACAACTCCATATCTGACGCCCTCGAGCACTGGGAAAAGTGCCTTGCAGCCATCAATGCCCTCCTCACCAACCTTCAGCTTGCTCTCAACACCAACAAAACGGAACTCCTTCACATCTCCTCGCACCCCCCTGACCTCCTACCTAACGACCCTAAACTTAACCTCCTCACAGCTCAACCCTCCGTTAGAGACCTCGGAGTCCTTCTTGATCCCAACCTAAGTATGAAACCTCACATCAACTCCATCCTCAAAACTGGCTTCTTCAAGCTAAATGTACTAAAGAAACTCAGACACCTGCTCTACGCCCATGACCTCCGCACAGTGATCCAAGCTACCCTCACCTCCAAACTAGATTACTGTAATGCCCTCCTCTTAGGGCTCCCATTGTCTTCTATCAAACCCCTTCAATTTCTGCAAAATGCTACTGCAAGACTCATTACAAACACACGCAAACATGACCATATTACCCCATCCTCAAGGATTTACATTGGCTCCCCATAATGTCCCGTATACACTACAAAACTCTGACCATAATTCACAAGTCCATTTACACCCACAACTCCAACTGGCTCGACCTCCCTTTCACTGCCCCCCCTGTCCACCCGAGCCACCAGATCTACCAACAAAGGCACCCTACACGTTCAATCCTTGAAACTGGCACATCTCTCCTCCACCCGAGACCGTGCCATCTCTATTGCCGGGCCCGTTCTCTGGAATACACTACCTGTCCACATGCGACTTGAACCCTGTGCATTTAAATTCAAAAAGAAATTAAAAACTCTCCTGTTCAACCATGCTTACACAGAATAACTCCTTCCACTCCCCCTCGCAGTCCCCTTTCAGGTGACCTCCTTATATTAAGGAGACTTTCATTGTAAATTGTTTTGGTTATTACCTTCTTGTTCTCCTATCCTTCCTACTGCCTTTCTGTTCTTCCCCCAGCCCAGTTACATTCCCCTGTTGCAATGTATTTTCCAATCTTTCAGTTAATATGTGAACCGGTATGATGTCCCCACAAATACCGGTATATAAAAGTTTCTAAATAAATAAATAAATATAACACACAGAAACACACATATCTTCCCAGATCTCACTGCACAAACACGCACAGTCACACACCATCCTCTCCCAACAAACAACTCCCCATGTACTCTCATATGTAACTTGGGCACTTCTCGGGTTACCAGTATGCTCTGGGAATTTATGACAATCTCAGCCAGTCAGAAGAGGATGGATTTGGGAGGTCGATGCAGATGCAGCCCATCTTTCTGCGAGGTTTGCCATGGCCATCCCACTTGTAATACTATATAACCGCTCCCTTCCTACAGCTTGGGATGCAGTCCTTTGGGTTTAATACTAAGTACAGATGGCAGAGAGGAGTTAGAGTTTTGTTATTTTACAGGCCCAGCCGGTATCATCCAGGCAAGCCCTGCTTGGTGGTCCTGGCCAGGGTTGGGAGAGAGTTCCTTTCCAGTTCATAACCTGTCTGGTTGGGTTATTCCCCTCTGGGTCATTTTTTGGAACTTTTACTCTTTAAGTATTGAGGCCTCTCTGGAGCCTGTTCCGAGCCTTGCTCAGGAAATGTGGAATCCAGGGTTTGGGCCTGAGCAGGGTAGGGAAGACCTGCCCTCCGTTTGAGCCTCCGTGAGGAAGGAAGGGGTGTAGTGACCCACTGTGAGCCACCCCAGAGTTTTTTGAGTTTTGTAAATCTAATTTCAAGATCCAGGTCGGAAGTTCTGACTGCCCTTCCGTCCTGCTGGGAGCCTTAAGAGTCCTGCTCCAGTGATTCTTCCCATTGGGGATCCAAAAGAAAGAAAAGAACAAAGACTCAACAATCCAACAAACTGTGAGTAAAGGCAAAGCCTACAATTCAAGAAGTCACCCAACCGGTGCTTCCAAACCCTGGGGAGAGTGAGGAGTTTATCTCTCTGTGAAGAGACTGCAACAAATCATCCTTGCCAGTTGGAGGGGGGGGGGGGGGAGCGGTGCTTCTGCCCATCAAAGGGACCCCCTGCCCACCTTAGGATCCTATTTTTCCAAGTCCTGGAGGGCAGGAATTCCCTGGCTGGCGTTTGACCTTCCTGCACAGATTGAGGAGGAAATTGTGACAAGAGGAATCATTGTGCGGCCGTGAATGTTCATTTGGACCCTAACCCAGTGACTCCAGTCTTTCTTTGGCACACCCAGAACACTGTGGGACAGAAATACGTTGGATGCCCCAGGGAAATAATAAAAGAAGACAAGTAAGCCACCCTTACCACTTGGATGTTGTGACTCCCCTCCCCCCCCCCCCCCCCCCCCCCACACACACACACACACACTGGACCAAGGATACAGGCCCTGGAAAAAAAGAGACGGTGCAATAGCTAGCCTGGGAGCCTGGGAAGGTTCATGGCCCCAAGAGAACAAGAAATATTTTTATGGCTGGATCTGCACACTGGAGAGGGTTACACATATGATTCAAACCAATATCACCTTGCATCAGATCTTACCCTCAGACATAGTCATGGATGATGGACCTTATCCTACAATAGTGTCTGGTTTCAACTGAGTTTCTTATGATAAAAAAATGATCACATTATGCAAGCTTCTTTTCTAGAGTATTGATTGGTCTTCATATCTTGCCTTTTTATTGTTATATTAAAGCAGAAAGATAATTACACTGAGAAGTAGGGATGTGAATCGTGTCCTCGATCGTCTTAACGATCGATTTCGGCTGGGAGGGGGAGGGAATCGTATTGTTGCCGTTTGGGGGGGTAAAATATCGTGAAAAATCGTTAAAAATCGTTAAAAATCGAAAAATCGAAAAACCGGCACATTAAAACCCCCTAAAACCCACCCCCGACCCTTTAAATTAAATCCCCCACCCAAATAACTTAAATAACCTGCGGGTCCAGCGGCGGTCCGGAACGGCAGCGGTCCGGAACGGGCTCCTGCTCCTGAATCTTGTCGTCTTCAGCCGGCGCCATTTTCCAAAATGGCGCCGAAAAATGGCGGCGGCCATAGACGAAAAAGATTGGATGGCAGGAGGTCCTTCCGGACCCCCGCTGGACTTTTGGCAAGTCTCGTGGGGGTCAGGAGGCCCCCCACAAGCTGGCCAAAAGTTCCTGGAGGTCCAGCGGGGGTCAGGGAGCGATTTCCCGCCGCGAATCGTTTTCGTACGGAAAATGGCGCCGGCAGGAGATCGACTGCAGGAGGGTCGTTCAGCGAGGGTTCCGGCGCCTCGCTGAACGACCTCCTGCAGTCGATCTCCTGCCGGCGCCATTTTCCGTACGAAAACGATTCGCGGCGGGAAATCGCTCCCTGACCCCCGCTGGACCTCCAGGAACTTTTGGCCAGCTTGTGGGGGGCCTCCTGACCCCCACGAGACTTGCCAAAAGTCCAGCGGGGGTCCGGAAGGACCTCCTGCCGTCAAATCTTTTTCGTCTATGGCCGCCGCCATTTTTCGGCGCCATTTTGGAAAATGGCGCCGGCTGAAGACGACAAGATTCAGGAGCAGGAGCCCGTTCCGGACCGCTGCCGTTCCGGACCGCCGCTGGACCCGCAGGTTATTTAAGTTATTGGGGGGGGGGTTCGGGAGGGTGGGGGATTTAATTTAAAGGGTCGGGGGTGGGTTTTAGGGGGTTTTAGTGTGCCGGCTCACGATTCTAACGATTTATAACGATAAATCGTTAGAATCTGTATTGTATTGTGTTCCATAACGGTTTAAGACGATATTAAAATTATCGGACGATAATTTTAATCGTCCTAAAACGATTCACATCCCTACTGAGAAGATTGTCTTTCAAATTCCTACATAAGCTTAACATTTGAGTTACAGTACTTCTGTGAACAGAGGGTCATTGAAGATATATGGATACAAGCTTGTGATTAAACTGGAGTGCTGCCCTAGAACAGTGATTGATTTAAAGAAAAGATTGACAGTGATCCAGGCAATAGCAGGAATTTGTACAAAGTAACAGAAGAGAAAATTAGAACACAGGGAATGAAAAAAGAAACGACTACAGAAAAATGGTCAGGGGAAGGGAAAAGAATAGTAAAAAAGAAAAGGCATACAAATATAATGAAAAAACAAAAATGAAAAAAGAGGGGGGTGAGAAGAGGGAAAAGGAGGATATAAAGAAGAAAACGGAGATAGGGGAAGCTGCATTAAAAACTGCAGTGCCTCCTGGTGTGCATTTGATGTTTCTGTGCTAAAAGAATAATTTAAGATGAAATCACATAAGCCATACACTACAGAATACACACATGGCTGGCATTTTTCCCTCTTTGCATAGTGCATGTTTCAAGTTTAGCAAGCTCGGCGTTTGCAGATTTGCATCCCCAGAATGCACCAATGCATATTCTATTTACCGGGCTCACCCCAAGCAGAAACATAGCAAACGGTACTTTCATGTGATTTTCTGGTGAGTGCTGTGAGAAGGAAGGGACCCAGGGGTGGAAGTAGGCCAGTAGAATAGAGAGAGTAGGAGGATACTAATTTGGGAAACTACATCTGATTGTGTGGTCCATTGACTTGCTTGTCTCTGTTTCTTTGTGAATGGGAGCCTATGAGAAAGTGTTTGTGGTGTGTTAGTCTTTGTCTCTTCTTGCCTGTCTATATTTGATTTGAAAAAGAGAAAGGAATATGCATGATTCAGCAGCAGATGATGCACACCTATTTATGTGGATAAGGAAAAGCAAAATTTGGTGACGGGCATTGGTAAAGTAGCATTTATGCTGATAGTACCTTGTCTGTTCCCACTAAGAGTTCTTCTCTTCTGTTGGTGTTGAGCCATGGCAGGCAGAGGAGACAGAGACAACTGAGAAAAGGAGATATGCTCCAGAACAGATCTACAGGCACCGGATCAGGTTTGGGGTGTTATCTGAGGAGCAAGTTTTCATTAGATATAGATTTGACAAACAACTATTCTGTATCAATCTGCCAGGAGTTAAGGAGGCATATAGAGAGAGTCCATCACTTAGAAATAGTACCTTTCCCATTGATGTCAAAGTCACCACTGCCTAGGCTTCTTAGCCACAGGTAATAGAAACTTAGAAACATGATGGCCTATCTAGTCTGCCCATCCAAACCTACTAATTCAGATTTACAATCCCTACTATTCCTTCGGAGTTTCCAGATCACCCTGGGCACCATTATTGAGAATACCCAGCCATCCACTTCTCACTATTTCTGATTGTATTAATGCTTTATCTGGAGTGTTCAAATATATTTCTTTTCCTTGGGAAGCCCAGCACTAACAGCAAATCATGAGGGGCTTTTATGAAACTGTTAACTTCCCATCAGTTTTGAAGGCAGTAGATTGCACCCACATTGTAATTAGGCCATCGGCTTACACCAAAAGGAACTACAACAATAGAAAGTCCTTCCAATCCCTTAATATGCAGGTTGTGCAAAAGTTCTTATCTCAAATGTAGCAAATTAACCGGCTCAGCAACTAGGTTCCTGTCATGATTTCTTTATCCTCTCACAGTCTGGCCTTTCATCTCTTTCAGAGAGGCCAAATTAGAAGTAGAAAGCTGCAAGGTAAATAATAGAACTACCATTTCTAGAGTCTGGGCTTTTAAAGCTTGAGACTACAGATATATTGATCCTTCTTAGCTAGCCTAATAATACTGAAGTATGTATTTCTTACTTGCCTCTCCTTCCCAGCACTTATGAAATATTTTCTCCCATATAGGCATTCATGGCTGTTGTATCAAGACATGGCTAATGACTCCAATCTCGTATCCAATTACTTCTGGAGACTAACAGTATAATAAAGCTCAGAAGCTCACTGGCTGCCATAGAAAGGAAATTTACCATTTTAAAATCCTGTTATAGATGCATTGACTGATCAGGTGAAACATTTCTCCATCATTTTGAGAAGGCCTGAATAATTTTGGAGATAGTCTAGAGAAGACTACCTAAATGATGCAAAGTCTAGACTGAAAATAGTATGAGATAAGATTAAAGACTCTCTTTAGGTATACTCAAGAGGAGAGGAGAGGTAGGGATGATATGATAAAAGATATTAAAATATCTCCAAGGTAGCAATAATGTGCAGAAGCAAACCTTTATTCAGAAGAAAGAATAATATATAACAATAGGTCATGGATTGGGACTCCAAGAATGTAGACTCAGAAAGAATAGTAGAAACTATTTCTTCATGGAAAGGGTGGTGGGTGTATGGAATGGCTTCCCAAGGAGATTATTGAGACAGAAATGCTGAGATCAAGAAAGCACAGGATAAGAACAGAGGATCCATAGGTTTTTAAAAAGTGAAGTGAAATCCAGAGAGAGCTGTGCTAATTCAGAAGGTATGAAATTGGACAGACTAGATAGCACATTGAAGATGGAGATGGAGCTCTATGTGATGCTTCCTTTGTACCTTTTCTCTTCTTGGCAAATCCTTCCTTATATAAGGGGGACTTCCCCACAAATGAGTATCTTGTTCCATTCTAGCTGAACACTACAGTTAGGTGGGGGAGACCCAGGGAGTTTATTGTTTAATGTTTTATTTTACCTAGTGTATATTGTTCCTGTAAAGATGTTGAATGACCACTTGATAGCACTTTTATGAGAATGAATAATGTGACCATGTTCTAAATGTAGTGAATATGGAGTGGGGTGTTGGTCCCCCTTAAGAGTTTGGGGTTATGTGATTGATAGAAGAAGGTTTAGCAGAAGGTATAAGAATGGGAGATTTGGACTGGAGGTGGCCTCTCTTTCCCTTTTTCTCAGCTGGAGTGAAAGAACAGGGGGCCTTCTGGATGTAGTGGCTTGGAGTAGCTAGCCTGCAGGCTGGTGGACCTGGAGATCACTCCAGTATGGAGTGGGACCCTACAGAGGCTTTTCCCCTCAAGGGGAGGGGCCCGAGGCCATGGAAAGGAGAATAGTTTCTTCTCTTTGAGGACAGGTATAGAGTTGGAGGTAGGCACAGTCTGATTCCTCTCACTGAAGAAATTGGTTGGAAGGAAGGAGTGAGGGGACGGTGTGAGATGAGGAGCACTTCAAGAAGGAGCAGGACATCAGCGATACCAGGGATAACTGCAAGTATCCAGGGGTGAGGAGAGGAGAAATTGGAGTAAACTGTGAATTGAAGAAGTAGTCATGAGTAAACTCTAAGGGGGTGAACCTCAATCCCTGCAGGTGACAGAGACTTTGGTTAAGCTTGAAGAGGAATCTGGGAATGTTGTACCTGTCCATTGTGGAGTAGGGATGGATTAAGATGTAGAAGAGAGAGAATACTTTTTGGGGCTACCTATATGGAGAACTGTAATTTCAGAAATCTTATATTCCTATATAATGGTGAAATCTAAGTGATTTTCGGGTAAATCCTGAGAGGCTGGTGCACAATGCCTGAGAAATACCTTATGTGTGTTTATTTATTTATTTACTTACTTACTTACTTACCTATTTATATGAAATATTTATTAATGCCTATCTATAATTCTAAGTTTTTATCTGAAGAAAAAATTACTCTGTATCCCATGAACTCTGATGCTTTCAGTATGTATACAACTAATAAGTTCTATTCCTATATATAGTGGCTGGATCTCAACCAGAAATAAAGTTAAGAATTTTGTTCCTCTAGAAGTTGTGTGACTCCCCTTAATGCTTTGTCACTGCCATCCCAAAGGGATAGATATTGCTAGAGTTCATGGGTAGGATGGTATGTTTTTTTGTTCTCCCTGACCAGCCCAGAGGAATATAAGCTACTCCTGCTGTCTCCATCCAGGTCCACTTCACTATCTGCATGTCAATCCAAAGATTGTAATTCATTAAATAAATTTGGAAGTTGGACCCCTATTTCACTTAGGGGAAAAACCTCCCATTATTTTATGTGCCCAAGAACAGAGTTACACTTATTTTTCTTGTTTCTTTTTTTAACACAAACTTGACAGTCTGGTACTCGAGGGACTAGATAAAGGAAATATTTTCCTTTCTAAGGTGAAAGACATTCTCTGCATTCCCTGAGGAGAAGTAACCAGGGACCTGTCCCTTCCCCCCCCCCCTTCAAAATATTTTCAAAGTAAAAATATTTCTGATTCTGTAACATTGGTGTCCTGTGTCTTTTCTGATTGGTTTTGCTGCTTTGTGAGCATGACAGATAAGTATGAATGCAAGAGTATAGAAGCATGTGCACAGTGTAGTTACAGGTAATGTATATCTGTAAGATGGGGTATAAAGATGAGGTATGACTTAAAGAGAGAGGTATATTTATTTAATGAGAGTATTGGGATGGTTGAGCACTAGGTAGGATTGGCAAACTACTATTAAAAAGACAAGTGTTTCAATAGAAAAGCATTAACAATAAATAATGCACATTATTTACTTAGTATACAGAAAATACTGAATAGCAATTTACTTCAAAACACTGCTTTACTCATGTATACTACCAGTCATCAAAACTGATAAATCTAAGATTAACAATTAGGGATGTGAATCGTTTTTTGATGATTTAAAATATCGTCCGATATATTTTAAATCGTCAAAAAATCGTTAGGGCCACGATACAATACCAATTCCCCTGATTTATCGTTAAAAAATCGTAAATCGGGGGAAGGGGGAGGGCAGGAAAACCGGCACACTAAAACCCCCTAAAACCCACCCCCGACCCTTTAAATTAAATCCCCCACCCTCCCGAACCCCCCCCCCAATGCTTTAAATTACCTGGGGATCCGGCGGTGGTCCAGAACGGCGGCGGTCCGGAACGGCCCACTCAATAGAATCGTGTTGTCTTCAGCTGGTGCCATTTTTCAAAATGGCTGCCGCAAAATGGCGGCGGCCATAGACAAAAACGATTCGACGCAGGAGGTCGTTCCGGACCCCCGCTGGACTTTTGGCAAGTCTTGTGGGGGTCAGGAGGCCCCCCCAAGCTGGCCAAAATTTTCCTGGGAGTCCAGCGGGGTTCCGGGAGCGATTTCTTGCCGCGAATCGTTTTCGTATGGAAAATGGCGCCGGCAGGAGATCGACTGCAGGAGGTCGTTCAGCGGGACCCCTACAAGACTTGCCAAAAGTCCAGCAGGGGTCCGGAACGACCTCCTGCGTCGAATCGTTTTTGTCTATGGCCGCCGCCATTTTGCGGTGGCCATTTTGAAAAATGGCGCCGGCTGAAGACAACACGATTCTATTGAGGGGGCCGTTCCGGACCGTCGCCGTTCTGGACCACCGCCGGATCCCCAGGTAATTTAAAGCATTGGGGGGAGGGTTTCGGGATGGTGGGGGATTTAATTTAAAGGGTCGGGGTGGGTTTTAGGGGGGTTTAGTGTGCCGGCTCACGATTTTAACGATTTTTCACGATAGTTTACACACCCAAACGGCAACAATACGATTCCCTCCCCCTCCCAGCCGAAATCGATCGTTAAGACGATCGAGGACACGATTCACATCTCTATTAACAATATGCATTGGAAGTTTTGTGGCTAAAATACCTAAGATGGAATGCCACTGTGCATTACAAAATCTGTAATTGATTTATTTTATATTTTAGGGTCTAAAATTGTAAAAATTTTCATGAACACTTCTGCCATGCCCTGGAGTAGAAAAATACAATTTCTACATACCAACAATAAGTTACATCTTGCAAAACTGTGTTGTTCAGTTTTGATAGCTGAAAGCTGTACAAAAATCCATATTTACATTTCCTACAGTTTTTCTTTTTAAAAGGCAGTGTTGTAATATAAGATTATTTTTACCAAATATTATTGTGATTTATTTGTATTTCTTTGCAGTAGTTAGATAATCTGTACCTGCAAATGTATCAATTACTGTAATAAACAGCAGCCTTCAGTTTGCAAATACTTTCTGTTTAGCTCCACCATTATTTTCTCTGCATATTGTTTTTTGCCTAAAACAGCAAGACGGAAATTGCAGACTTGTCTTATTATTTTCTGACACTGTTTCTGTGAAAGAGCATAGCTGAAAAAGGAACAATGCATTTGATAATATAATGTGATAGATCAGAATCCTGTGAGGCTTAAATTAAATTGCCATTTCACAAACTACTAAATAGACATCATATGAGCCGACAGACTTTGCCAAAGTAGTATTGTGAATTGACGAGACCTCATATATGTGGCGGGCTGTTCAACCACAAGCCCTACTGCCACTATTAGAAAAACTTGCGGTGATGTAGGAAAACTTTTGCACCGTCTTCACGTTATAATCATTGGTCTCACATTATTGTGAGACCAATGATTATAACGTGAAGACGGTGCAAAAGTTTTCCTACATCACCGCAAGTTTTTCTAATAGTGGCAGTAGGGCTTGTGGTTGAACAGCCCGCCACATATATGAGGTCTCGTCAATTCACAATACTACTTTGGCAAAGTCTGTCGGCTCATATGATGTCTATTTAGAAATTTATATAGAGATTACATCATATCTTACAGTTCTTTAAAATAAAATTTCACAAACTACAGCATTAAATATTTTTTAAAGTATATATTTTACTCCAATCCCAGGGAGCACTTGGTAGATCACAAATAATAAAACACAGAATTATAAATAGTGTTAGATAAAGCATAGATCTCACATCAAATAATGAACGTAAATGCTGACCTCATAATTTGAAGAGGACCAATGAAAGCTGAGTATTAAATACATGCTGAAAAAGATACGCCTTAATAAGGAATTGCAGGTAATCTATTTCCAGATGTTCTATCAGAAGGATATTCCAAATCGCTGATCTTGCTATTAACAGAGCTCTAACACTTGTCTCAGGCAGTAATGCTACTTTGAAAGTAGAGAATGAAAGCAAACCTGTCCCTGAAGCGTGGAAAGGTCAAATAAAAGCATGAGTCCATGTGCACACTGTTCCCAGCACGCACACATGGATGCATTGATTTTATAACGTGCGCTCGCCAGCGTGCACATGTTATAAAATCCATAGGCTACGTGGTGACACATTCAGACCTTCCACAGTTCCCTCAGGCAGGCATAACTTTAAAATAAAGGTAGGGGGGTGGAATTAGTTAGGGCTGGGGGGTGGGTTAGATAGGGGAAGGGAGGGGACGGTGGGTGGGGGGGGGCCAGAAGGAAAATTCCCTCCAAGGCCGCTCCGATTTCGGAGCGGCCTCGGAGGGAACGGAGGATGGTTGTGCGGCTCGGCGCGTGCAGGCTGTCGATTTTGCGCAGCCTTGCACGCACCAACCCTGTATTTTATAACATGCATACGGCAGCGCGCGCATATTATAAAATCGGGAGTAGATTTGTTCGCGCTGGGTTGCGCGAAAAAATCTACTCCCGCGCGCACCTTTTAAAATCTACCCCCGTGTGTTTGGCAGGGGAAAGGGGAAAGGCTGGAAACCAAATTAAGGATATTAGGTAGAATCAGGTAATCCAGAATGTTCAGGTAGCATTCTCAGAAATGCTCCCTATTCCACACGTAGAACCCCAGAGGCAGACAGAACTTGGAGTCTCAATGCATGAATGAGGCAATAGTGCAGGGAAGCGGGCTTTATATTTGTTAGGAACTAGACAACATTTTCGAAAAGGGGGGAGCCTATTTCAAAAGGATGGGCTCCACCTTAAAGAGTGTGGAATCTGGCTGCTTGAACTATCATTTATAAAACGCTAAAATTGCCAGCCCCAGTTATTTGGCAAATTCATTGCAGATTTACATACATGGTCATGTGTTGAGGTCTGATAATAAGAATTTATTACCAATTCTCACAATTAAGGTAGCACGTTTAAATGAGACATGGTTAAGGTCCTTCTCAGTAGCAGGACCTGATCTATGGAATTCTCTCCCTTTGGCCTTTTGTAATAATAATATTATTTTATTTAGAAAACAGACCTAGGCATATCTATTTGTACAGGCTTTTGAATTGTAAGATCAATGCAGTGTAATGTTCAGCAGGAATGTTTTGATGAAGTTATAAATTTTATATTTATCAATTTGCTGTTTTATTATTTTAGTTTGCTTTAATTCTGATTTATATATGTTTGTATTTTATTATGTTAATCTTAATTGTAATCTACTTAGCACGACTTGTCATTATAGGCAGAATATGAATATTTTTAAAATAAATAAATAATCAAATAACATTTAAAAAGGATATAGAGCAGCTTTTAAACTAAAGCATTGGAGAAAGCCAGCAGTTGCTCAGGAACACGTTTGGAGTGAGAAATCTTCAAAGGATACTGGTATAATAGGGAAGTTAGAATACTTCGTTAGAGATATTGAGATTGAGGAAGAAGTAACCTAAATGCTTTTAAATAAAAGCAGACAGAGATAAATAAATTCAAGCTACCTATTTCAACTGTTAGGCAAATTGTGAATGCAATTAAAATACCATACTTCAAATTGTCTGTATGCAAATGCAAAAGTAAAACATAAGCTTGGAAAGTTGTAATACATGGTACTG
The DNA here is from genome assembly GCF_901001135.1 of Rhinatrema bivittatum. Taxonomy (NCBI): domain Eukaryota; kingdom Metazoa; phylum Chordata; class Amphibia; order Gymnophiona; family Rhinatrematidae; genus Rhinatrema; species Rhinatrema bivittatum. The sequence goes on along the minus strand of NC_042615.1, from coordinate 444,112,639 downwards.
AACATTCCTGGGGGATTTCTGCACTACTGCAGAGTGCAGAATTTATGCAGAATTTCTCCCACACAAAATTTCCTTTTTCTGCACAGAAATTCGAGTTTCTGTGCAGAATTTGGAGAAGGCTCTTCGTGCGAGAGTGGACCCCATCCCGCTGTGGTAAAGATGAAGCAGACCCCACTGTACCATGAGTGAAGCCCATCCCACTCATGGTAAAGAAGAAGGCCCTAGCATGCCACTTCCCAGCCAAGAAGAAGGCCTCGGCATGCTGTGTTGTGGTGAAGAGGAAGAAGACCCAGGCATGCCGCATCACGGCGAAGAGGGAGAAGGTCCTGGTGTGCTGCATCATGGTGAAGAGGGAGAAGGCCCTGACATGTCACATCACAGAGAAGATGGAGGAGCAGACCCCAGTGAGAGTGAGTCTGTGTAGACGTTCTTTGTATGAGAGACTGCAAGGCTGTGTGTAGGGGTGTGTGTGTTTATGTGTGTGAGAGAGAGCATGAGTGAGGAGGGTATGTGTGTGCCAAAGAGAGGGAGTCTGTGAGGAGATTGTGAAGGAATGTAAATATGTGTGAGAGATTGGGAGCTGATATGCATGAAAAAGGGAGTGTGTGTATGAGAGGAAGTGAGGGTGCTTGTTTGTGAGTGAAGAAGCCTGTGTGAAGGGATATGCATATGTGTGTGTGTGTGTGTGTATGTGTGTGAGAGAGAGGGAACCTGTATGTGTGCAAGAGAGAGAGAGAGAGAGAGTGTGATGGAGTTGTATGTGTGTGTGTGTATGAGAGGGAGCCAATGTGCAGGGGTTTGTATGTGTGAGAGTGAGAGAGATAGGTAGCCTGTGTGAGGGAGTATGCATGAGAGAGGAAGGGAGTCTCTGTGACAGTGTGTGTGAGTGTGTGTGTGTGAGTGTGTGTGTGTGTGTGTGTGTGTGTGCGAGAGAGAGGGAGCCTGTATGAGGGGTTACATATGTGCATGAGAGAAAGGGAGCCTGTATGTGTGAGAGAGAGGGACAGAGGGAGATTTTGTGAGGGGCAGTACTGAAAGAGGGGTCAAACTCTTGGATTGGAGCTAGAGTGGAAGGGGTTGAACCTAGAGGAGAAGGGAAGAGATAGTGGAGGATGAAGGAGTTGGGAGTCCTTAGAAGGCAAAGTGAAAGGAGACTGGAGAGGGAAGCATGGAGAGAGGGTGGAAGGGACATTCTTACAATGTACTTCTAGGGAAATTCTGCTCAAAATATTTATTTATTTATTTATTTTGAATTTTTATATACCGAAGTTCTTGTAAGAAATACAAATCAATCCGGTTTACATGGAACAGAAAAATGCCAAAGGCCTTAAATTAAACGCCCAAGGCTTTACATGAAATATTTAAATATTTGAATCCTTAAGTAATAATTTTTTTCTGTATTACATTTTACATTAATAACTTAGATTGTCATGTTTATTGTGCTATTTTGACTATATTGGTATGCAGAATTGTGCAGAATTTTCAATTTTTGTGTGCAAAATTTTACAATTTTGTGCCCAGAATTTTCAATTTTTTGCCAAGAATTCCTCCAGGAGTAAAAGATGTAGTCATAAAAGGCATTTCAGAGAACTCAAGAAAAGAAGATAACTGATGGGACACTGTGATACCAGAGTCTACATTGTACAGACATGACATGCAGGTCAAATTGGTGGAGGAAGTGGTGTTAGTTAAGGATGACATAGAGTCAAACAGAATAGAAGTCCTGAAGGAAAACAAATGTAATCTTTGTAACCCACTTATTCTGGCCTGTCACCTGCATTTGTAGGTTGTAAATATTGTAATAACAATAATAACGATAATAAAATGTAATGTGTAATCTCTATGGAAAGAAATGTTATGAGTGATGGAGAAGAGTATAGCAGTGGGGGTAAGCTATCATCTACCTGGCCAGGATAAAAAGATAGAAATTAAAATACCTAACAAATTAGATAACACAATAATATTGGATTTCAATTACTTCAATATTGATTGGGAAAATGTCTCATTAGCACCTAGTAGGGAGATAAAGTTTCTAGATGCCATAATTAACTGCTTTGTGGAGCATTGGTCCTGGCATCAATGAGAGTGGGGACTACTCTAAATCTAATCTTCTCTATGATGCAGGATCTGCTACAAGATGGGCTGCTTAGCAATAGTGATCATAATGTAATTAAATTTAACAATCACTGAAGGGAGGACATTAAGGAAAACTACTGCAATAACATTTAACTTCAAAAGGGAGACTATGATAAAATAATCAAATTAGAAAAAAATTAAAAGGAGCACTTGCATAGCTTAAAAGTTTGCATGCAGCATGGCTGTTATTTAAAAGCACCATATTGGAAGCCTAAACAGAATGTATTCTATGCATTAAAGAAGGGAGAAAGAAGACCAAATGATTGTCATCATGGTGAGTTGAAAGAGACTATTAAAGCCAAAACAACATCTTTCAAAAACTGGAAAGTGGATTCAAAAAACGAAAATAGGAAAGAGCACAAGCACTGGCAATTTAGATATAAAGGATTGATAAGGCAGGCCAATACAGAATTTGAAAAGAAGCTTACTGAAGAGGCAAAAATTTAAAATAAAACCTTTTTCAAGTATATTTGAAGCAAAAGGCCTGTGAGGGAGTCAGATCACCAAATATCTGAGGGATGAAAGGGGTGCTCAGGATCTGAGGAAAATGAGGGGAATGTAGACTATCAAGCAAACCCGTCATTCTCTGCTTTGAAGGAACTCGCTGCTAAATGGGCGAAAACTGGTGGACGAACTGGTGAAACTGGTAATGGCATGAACACGCGCCCTTTTAAAATCCCCCGACTTACATGGTAGACGCAGGATTTATGCTCATAGGTACGTGCCCACATAGAATTAGGTGCGCCAAAGAGCGTTCACGCACCAGTTTGAAAGTCATCGTCCCCTGGAGCAGAACCAACATGGATTTAGTAAAGGGAAAACAAACCTGTTAAATTAGCATTAGCAAACGTTGATAAGGATGAGTTGGTTGATATAGTATATCTGGATTTTTAGAAGGCATTCAACCAGGACTCTCATGAGAGACTCAGCAGGAAATGAAAAAGTACTGGGATAGGAATAAATGACCTGTTCTGGAATGGTAACTGTCTAAAAGGTAGGAAATAGAATGAATGATTATTTCTCTCTATGGAGAAAGGTTAATAGTGGTGTGTCCCAGAAATCTATACTGGGAAAATGTTTTTTAATACATTTATAAATGGTCTGGAAATGGGAGTGAAGAGTGAAGTGATATAATTCTTAGATGACACAAATAATTCAATATTTATTAGATAAGGAAGTGATTGTGAGAAATTTCAAGAAAACCATGAAAGACTGGGAATTGGGTATCTAAATGGCAGATAAAATGTAATGCTGACAAATATAAAGTGATGCATATATAGAAGAATGATCCAAACTAGAGGTACATGATGCTGGGTTCCATATTAGATGTCACCATACAGGAAAATAATATTTGACAATACTTTGAAATATTTGGCCCAGTGTGTGGCAGTAGTCAAAAAAGCAAACAGAATATTAGGTACTATTAGAAAAGGAATGGAAAATAAAACAGAGGATCTCATAATACCTCTATATTGATCCATGGTGAAACTGCACCTTGTGCATTGAGTGCAGGTCTTCTATCTGAAAAAAAAATATAGCAAAACTGGGAAAGTTAGAAAGGTGACCAAAATGACAAATGGGATGGAATGGCTCCACTATGAGGAAAGGCTTAACAGGTTAGGGCTCTCCAGCCTGGAGAAGAGACAAGTGAGAGGAAATATGACAGAGGTCTATAAAATCTTGAGTTCGGTGGAACGGGTAAACAGGGAAAAGTTATTTACCCTTTCAAACAGTACTAGGACTAGGGGACACTCCATGAGACTAATAGGTAGCAAATTTAGAACAAATAGGAGAAAGTACAGTATTTTTTCATTCAGCTTACAATTAAACTGTGGAATTTAATGGCAGAGGATGTAGTGAAAGTACTTGGCGTAGCTGGGTGTAAAAGAATTTAGATAAGTATTTAGTTACATGGGAAAGCAACTGCTTACCCATTGTTATGAGCCACTGTTGAAGACATGATGCTGGGCTTGTCGGACCTTTGGTCTGGCCCAATAGTTTGATATGCACTCAGAAATTTCCATTGGTTCAGCACAAGGCGTGCCCATATTGGTGACTGTATATAAGATGACAGAGACACATCTTTGCTGGGACAATAAACTCCTAGGATACATCCTTCAAAACGTCTGCTCATGTGGCCATGTTCCTATTCTGCATCCAGCTCTGCAGTCTTGCTCCAGTGTTCTTGCTTCATTCATCTCTCCTGGATTCCTGATCCTGAATTTGCTCCAGTGTAGGAGTATGCATTCTTGTTGATTTTAGTTCTTTTTTAAATTTTAGTTTAATTTTGTTTCATCATGGTCCACACTAATACAAAATAGTACATACTAATCTCAACATAATGCATATTACTTCAAATAGTTCACATTATTTTGAAATAGCATATACAATCACAAAATGGCAAGCGCTACCTTGAAGTAGCACATGCTATTTTGTTTAGTATGCACTAAAGTTAGTGCACATTAAACATAATACTGTTATTTTATGAAATATAACAAAATGAAAAAATATGCACATAAGAATTGGAAAGCTGGTCAGACCAATGGTCCATCTTACCCAGCATCCTGTCTCCGATAGGGGCCTCAGAGGGAGATTTTATTTATTTGATTTATATTCTGCTTTTCAGGCAGTTCAAAGTGGATTACATTTAGGTACTATATGAAAACCAGAGCTCATCTAAGTGCTCCATTTAGATCTATTAAAGTATGAAACCACTAGGGAGGTTAATACATTTTACCCAAATGGGTAAAATGTGACAAATGAAACCATTTTTGCTTTGTTCCATGTAGAACAAACCAAAAAAATCTTCCTATGAAATTAATTGAACATTTTCAGGTATTTTTGTTTTTGCGTGTGAAGAAAACTTATAAAAGGCCTCCAGCAGGCCCGTCAATCTTCCTCTTGCCCCAACAGAATCCCGAGGCCCAGTTGGGAGCCCCCTAAACCCCTCTGAACCTCCTGACACTTGCAAAATTGGTCTGGGTGGGCCCCTATGACTCATTTTCCCCTTAAACCTGATAAGCTGGTCACCAAAGCAAATGTGTGCAATTGAACCAAAGTCTGAAGGCCTGAACAAGACTGAGCAATATAAAATGTAGTTTCGAGCCACAAGATGACTTCTGAAGTTTAATATGAGACTGTGTGAAATACATAGAGTAGAAAAAACTATCATTGTCTTCCTATCAGACATCTTGCAACTTGCTGGTGCACTATGGACACAGACTTCCTAAGTCATGGCCTTGGAGAAACTTTGGTCTAGAAGCAAACATTGTTTGAGAGATGTATCCTGATTCACTTCATTACCCTGTGTGTGAATATGCATATACACACTGGCTAGGATGAAGTCTTATCAGAAACCCACCAATCCCATGCTTATGGATGGTGGTAACATCCAATCAAGATCAAAGTTTGGACCTAATTCATTAGATATGTATGAAATTCTAAGCAGAGAAAAAAAACTGCGGACTGTATAGACTACAGAACTTTATCCCTATTCCATGCTGCTATTCACATGAATTTCATGCCTGTGAACTTAGCACATGAGACTCTTTTCCACAAAGCTTTAGCCAAGCTTCGAGACTGGGTTCAAAGCTTTGCCCAGACCTGCTACATTAACTGTGGAAAACTTGCTGATCTTGTGTCAGCCTAAGCCCTGATGACTTAAACTATCTTCAAATCCAAACCAAAAGAACAAATAAAGTCTTATTCATCAAGACTAAACATAACAAAAAGACCCGTTATTTCTCGATGCTGTGTCAACTATACAATTTCTTTAAATTGAAAGATGCTGCATCAGCAAGCCAGACAATGGCAGTGATAAAACTTGCCGTCCGGACTACTCGTCACTTGCAGCGTATTATATCAATTTTTATATAATGTGTTTTTCTTATAGTCCCATTGAAAAATGATGATTATAGCAGTCACAAAACCTTAGGAACTTGCCAGGTACTTGCCAGGTTCTTATGGCCTGGATTGGCCACTGTTGGAAACAGGATGCTGGGCTTGATGGACCCTTGGTCTGACCCAGTATGGCATTTTCTTATGTTCTTATGTTCTTATCTGTGCCTTAAACCGTGGTTGAGAAGCCCCGACAACGGCCGGTGTTTCGCGATGGCTAAATCGCTTCTTCAGGAGTAATGTTAAACTTCAATCTCAGGACAGATGCTAATGATTTAAGAAATTACAAACAAAGTGATTTCCAGAAAAAACTATAAATAAATAAATACTTAGCTCAAGATGTACACAGCACAAACCTTCTTCCCGGACGCGAACGTCTCCAAATTTTTTCGCGATATGTGGGACCAAGTGAAGCCCGAATTGCTTTCCCTTTAAAAAGCCCGCGCTTTTCGACGTAATGATGTCATGACGTACTTCCATCTTTGACTCGCGTTGTTATGGTGATATATAAACAATCTGTGACAGGCCAATTTAAAGTGATAGTTAACATGATTCCTAGTGTGTAATACTAAATCAAAATGTGATTATTCATAAAAACACTTGAAGTTCTAATGCTGAATTTAATCCATTGGGTTCAACGGTCTGCAGTCGGTAAATCCATCTTTGCTCTGCACGTAAAAGCTGGACATTAAAATCCCCTCCTCTCCAGTTAGGGGATAGCTGCTCAAGTACACACACTTTTAAGTTGTCAAAAATGTGATGATGTTGAATACAATGTGCTGTCAGTGGAGCTGTTAGTCGGCCCATTGAAATGCAGGATCGGTGTTCTATAAGACGGGTCTTCAATGCTCGCTGAGTTTTACCCACGTACCATAAGTTACATGGGCATTGTATGAGGTAAATTACCCCCTGTAGATCGACAATCTGTAAAATTCCTCAAGACAAAGGTAAAATCTATTTTTGCGAAATATAAAGAAGATGTGTCTATTATCACATGGCAGACTGTGCATGCTCCACAAGCTGTGTGTGCACCTATATTGATGCCCGGCTGTGGGATTGATGAATCGGAATGTACCAGCAAGTCCTTAAAATTAGCACCTCTTATAAATGCAAATCTGGGGATCTCACGAAATTCAGTATGGATCTGTAGCATGTGCCAGTTGTTGTAAATGATCCGTTTCATGACAGATGTCATAGAAGAAAAAGGCAAAACACAAGTTAAAGTGTTAGTAGATTCAACAGTGCGTGGTTAAAACAGCAAACATGGATTTACCGACTGCAGACCGTTGAACCCAATGGATTAAATTCAGCATTAGAACTTCAAGTGTTTTTATGAATAATCACATTTTGATTTAGTATTACACACTAGGAATCATGTTAACTATCACTTTAAATTGGCCTGTCACAGATTGTTTATATATCACCATAACAACGCGAGTCAAAGATGGAAGTACATCATGACATCATTACGTCGAAAAGCGCGGGCTTTTTAAAGGGAAAGCAATTCGGGCTTCACTTGGTCCCACATATCGCGAAAAAATTTGGAGACGTTCGCGTCCGGGAAGAAGGTTTGTGCTGTGTACACCTTGAGCTAAGTATTTATTTATTTATAGTTTTTTCTGGAAATCACTTTGTTTGTAATTTCTTAAATCATTAGCATCTGTCCTGAGATTGAAGTTTAACATTACTCCTGAAGAAGCGATTTAGCCATCGCGAAACACCGGCCATTGTCGGGGCTTCTCAACCACGGTTTAAGGCACAGATGTGTGTTCCTAAGGTTTTGTGATTGCTATAATCATCATTTTTCAATGGGACTATAAGAAAAACACATTATATAAAAATCGATATAATACGCTGCAAGTGACGAGTAGTCCAGATGGCAAGTTTTATCACTGCTGTTGTCTGGCTTGCTGATGCAGCATCTTTCAATTTAAAGAAATTGTATAGTTGACACAGCATCGAGAAATAACGGGTCTTTTTGTTATGTTTTGTTTAAACTATCTTCAACCATCCTTGCCTGCATAGCTTACAGAGGCATCTGTGAGTGCTCTGGGTCCTGTCTGAGTCTATGGCATTAACCTGTCATTTGCCGCCGAAGGTACAGCTGAATACATGCCATGCAGAGGCAGGATCCTGAATTCTCCTGGATCATGACCCTATCACTATGGCAAAGAGTGAATCACTGGCTTAATTATTCCTCTAGCGGGAGATAGTAAATTGGCAATGTGGGTTTGACAAGTGCAAGTTAACTTTCAGTTAACAAAAGAATATTTGCATAACTTGTGCCATAAGAGTGCTTCTCTTTATTAAACCAGAAACTTAAAATTGTATCTACCATATAAATCCTTGTATGCTTATGCTGCTATAATATAATCAATCATCTACCTCAAAAGGTGTAAGCTCTGTTTCCTTAAACCAATGAACTTGTATCATAATTTATTTGGTTTTTATATTAGGTAATAACTGTAGTATTCCCCATATAGGGCCCATCTCAGGGCTAGACCTCAGCACTGGGCACAGGGCTGTTTTTGGCTTAGGAAGGCTCAGCAAGGGCCACCAGAGTTGTTGTTTTTTTAAAGCAGTTCAGGGTTTATTTTTGTTTTGCTTTGTTTTCTTGTTTAATGGTTCTTTTTGGCAAAAACCACACAGAAACACTAAATGAACTGGATAAAAATTTTAAATACCACAAAAAACAAAATGAAAAAACACAACTGAAAACTTTAGGACTACCCATCTCTAATGAATACATTGTTTGGATTCCCTCAAACAAAAAAATAATATGCACACAGCCTTATTCACAAACAGGGAAAGTTTGGGGTCGATTTTAAGACCCATGTGTGCGCGTCCATGTGCGTGTGGGTCCCAGCACGCGCACATGGACCCGCAAATTTTATAACATGTACATGCCTGCGCATGCATTTTATAACAGTCGATGGCCTCACGCCCATGCGCACTAGATTTTAAAATCTGTGTGTACAAGTGCGGGCGGCCCGTGACTCGCGCACACAGGGGGGGGTTTAAAACCTACGTGCGGAGATGCAATCGGGCCTCCACCAGGTCCCTCCCAGTCTGCTCCAATTAAGAAGCAGACTGGGAGGGAACTTCCTATCCCTAACAGTACCCTTCCTACCTCTTCCCCTCCCCTCCCTGACTCCCACCCCCTTCCTAACTCTTAGAATTTGTGTTTACTTTTTACCTTGCTGCTCCTCTTAAACAGCAGTAGATTCTGTGCACCGGCCAGCTGCCGGCGGGCGCTTCCCCAGGACAGCATCCAATTTACCTTCTGAGTGTCTACCATCCAGTCCCAGTGGTATGAAACGTGAGTTTATTGATTTACTCTATTACACCTTCCTGCTTAACCATGATTTGATTCAGTTCCTCTGAACTAAATCCTCAAAGAATTTTTCTGGCATAGTTATTTATTTCCATGTGGGTTAGCATATGTTACTTTTTCCTGCCACGCTCTGTTTTAATCATTGGTCATTCAAATATTTTTGTTTGCCGTTAGTGATAATACACCGTATCATATGAATAAAATCAAGTGTTGAAATTATTGCATTGTCCTTTCTTTTTCATCACATGCTTTGACATTCTTTTATATATCGTTGTTGTAATTTTGCATTGTTATATACAAAATTTAAGCTACTTAGCTTAGTCATGAAGAAACACTTTTTGACCTAGTGTCTTGAGGTTTTTTGACAAGCTGCCCTTTTGACCCAGGGTCTTGAGGTTTTTTGACAAGCTGCCCGAACACCTTCCTCAAGAAGAAACACATTACCGGATGACGGTGTTAAGAGACGCTGAACTGAAACTATCATGGCCCCATGAGGAAGGTGTTCGGGCAGCTTGTCAAAAAACCTCAAGACACTAGGTCAAAAAGTGTTTCTTCATGACTAAGCTAAGTAGCTTAAATTTTGTATATAACAATGCAAAATTACAACAACGATATATAAAAGAATGTCACTTAAAGCATATGAAAAAGAAAGGACAATGCAATAATTTCAACACTTGAATTTATTCATATGATATGGTGTATTATCACTAATGGCAAACAAAAATATTTGAATGACCAATGATTAAAACAGAATGTGGCAGCAAAAAATAACATATGCTATCCTGCACATAATGGCTAAATGATCGTGCAAACATTGCACTATTGAAGCCATAGTTATTTCCATAACATCCTCCTCAGTAAAGACCAAAGCAAAGAATGACTTTAACTTTTTCAGTTATAGCCTTGTTTTCTCTGAGTACCCCTTTCACCCCTTGATTATTTGGTGGTTTAACTGTCTCTCTCTGGCTTTTTGCTTCAAATATACTTAAACAAGTTTTTATTTTGAATTTTTGCCTCTCTAGTAAGCTTCTTTTCAAATTCTCTATTGGCCTGCCTTATTCATGCTTTACGTGTTTCTATCAGTGATGGTTGATCTCTTACCCCCCCAAAATAACCTTTGACCTTTCCCTAAAATGGGTTTTAAAACAGGGCTTGTCCCTGAGGGTGAATCAGGTAACAAATGCACGAATAAAAAGGCATAAGCACGTCCATAAAAGAAGAACCTGAACAGAACTGTTCTGATCTATAATGAGCCCCTGGAAGTCCACAGTGGATACCCAGCAGTCATAAAACAAAGAATAAAGGACACGCTGAAACTAATAATCAGCAAAATAGATCACAGTAGCCATAACCCAGTTGAGTGACATTCCAAAACTATGGACATTGTATAATAATGTCTCAGAAAATCAGTATATATTATGGGCATAGACCAGAGGCAGATTCAGTACTTATTTTCTAAATCATACACACACACACACACACACACACACAATAAGAGAGCAGAGATATCGCACAAAGAATGTAACTAAACTCCAGAATTCTATCTCTGATATCTTTGTGAGATAAACAGAAGGACTAATCAGCTGTTGAGTCTTTCTTATCTGGGTATTGTATTCTATGTCATTTTGTGTTATAACTGACGATTAAACTATGTATTTTCTGTGCCAGAATTTGTAATATAAAATTACATATAGTCACAAAGGTGAGCTGTAGAATTATTGCAGACATAGAAACAATCCCACTACTGCAACTCTATTGAAGGTATAGAATTGTTAGTAGGGCATGCACCTCTAAAGAATTGAAAGTAGAATTACTGGAGTTGATTATGCTGAATTTCTACTGAATATATATGGTTAAATGAATAGCTTGGCTGGTAACACCATCACCAGCAGCCATGCTTTTCTCTGGTTAACTACTGTGTCCCCCTGCAACAACACAAACAATCATAAAACAGAAAAGAATAGCCACTAGGTGTGCCACTAGGATGAGCAAGATTTCTTTTTTATTTTGCTTTATAGGTTGGAGGTTTTCATTCTGTTTTTTTTATTTTTATTTTTTTGTATGTGTTTAAAAAAGAAAAAAAAGCAGTAGCAACCTGTGCCCCTCTCCTTCTGTTGCTAAGAAGTGATTAAAAAAAAAGAAAAGAAAATCCCACCAAGCCTTGTTCCAATACCTTCTTCCTACCTGCAACCTCTCCCCCACCAGCTTAACCCAAACTTATTAGTCTTCACAAAGCAGGAGTGATTCCCAGATGCTCCTGCCTTACCAGTGCTCTATTCAGAATATCGCGGGCAGGCCCTGAGACCACTGCCAGTTTGTTTTATGGAAGTATATCTGTACCTGCCTACAGTGTAACTCCTGTAGTACAAAATGGTGTTGGCCTCAAGGCCTACTCTTGCTATTTTAAATAGCGCACCAGCAAGGCTGGAACATCTGGGAATCTCTCCTGCCCCATGAAGATACTTATGATTGTGAGTAAGCTGGGGTGGATTTGAGGGTATAGATGGGTAGAGGAATAGGGAAAAGGTCCAGCAAATCTTTGTTTTACTTTTTTTTTTTTTTTGCGATGGTGGCGAGAGGTCCCATGGCTGATTGTTATTGCCTTATTTAAAAAAAAAAAAAAGAAAGAAAGAAAGAAAGAAAGAAAGAATAGAAAATGATCACACTTTAAATGTTTTTTCTTTTGTTTCATTTCAAAATGAAATGAAATAAAAAAAAAAAGAAATTTCAAACAAAATCACTAGCAGCCATCAGTAGATCAAAGTACAGCCTTTGAAGAGAAAGAAGATTTTGTATGTCCTAAAAAGCTCATCTGATTGCTGCATGAAACCCAAGGATTACCGGTTGGCTAGCACAGGTTTAGAACCAGGGATAAAATATAATTTGGAAAAAAATGGTTAAATGTCATATTTTTTCCTTACTGTGTAACAATATGAAAGGAAATGATATGTTAATGACATTGCTTCAATACTAGTGAGATAATGTATATATACTAAACATGTTGGGGCCGATAAGCTCAACTTCTAAATTTAGGCTCGTAACTGGGTCATTGATCAAAATGCATTATGGAATTAGCGCATGTGATAACATGTCAACACATGCATTATTGTTCATAACGCATGGTGCGAATGCAAATTATTTGGAGGGGTGGGGGTCAGGGAGGAGTTTGGGCAGGATTTAGTAAAATGAGGGGTGTTATTGTACTGTGTGATAGCATAATGCATGCTATTGCATGGTTTTATTGCTGGAAATAAGTACACCTTTTTTCCTGGCCTTAGGCTGTATGATATTGCTGAAATGGCCATAATGCAATTTGTGATACATTTTTGGAATTGCATTTTGGCCACTTTTGGGCTTTGGAAGGGAGGGGATTAGAGAGTAGAGAGAGAGAGAGCCTCTGGGGAGGGCCTCACTGTGTACACCTATTTATATCTCTATAGGAGGGGCATCTAATAGGTCAAGTGAGGTGTTCATGGTGGTTTAGGGTTTAGGGGCCAGTTTCGCATGTAGAGTGAGATATACGAATAGCATAGTACACATTGGTGAAGATTTTATGTCATATGGAGTGAGGAAAGTCTCACAAAGATTAAATTTTGTACTATGTTATTTCACCCTAGCGTGATGGTACCCTGTTATAGAGTCCATCAAGTTAGGGTGAAAGAACAAAGTAGAAATTTCATCTCTGTGAGACTTTTCTCACTCCAAATGAATTAAATCTTCACCAAGGTGTACTGTGCTGTTCGTACATCTCACTCTTCATGCAAAACTAATAAGTCGATGAAGCGTTAAAGCTGCAGATACAGAAACTAAAGTAAGCTGTTCCTAGGCAGGGAAAAGTTAAAAAAAAAAAAAAGAGAACCATACAGTTCCCATTGCTTGCAGTATGTCCAATCAATAATATAAATGTAGCATATGAAAGATACCTCATTAACAGGGTAATTCATTAAAATATGTTATGTTGTTAATGCCTGTGATAATGCCATAATGCATGCGATATTTTTTGCAAATTGTGGCATGAATGAAAATTTTCAAATTTATTTAAAGGGGTGGGATTGGGGATGGGTTTGGGCAGGATTAATGAAAATAAGGGACATTATCACACTGTGTGATAGCATAACATGTGCTTTTAATGCAAGGAATAACTATACCTTTTTTCCTGGTGTTAAGCTTTGTGACAAGCCTGAAATACAGTTTGTGATAAGCATGGTAAATTCTGTTCTGGACATAGAGAGGAGGAAGAGGAGGGAAGAAGAGAGAGAGCCTCTAAGATAGCATCCAAAGTAGTCAACAATTTATACTGACATAGGAAGGCCAGCTACTAACTCGAGGTGAGGATTTGGTGGTGGTCTAGGGTTTTGGGGCCAGTTTTACATGTAGAGTGAGATGTACAAACAGCACAGTAGACCTCGATGAAGATTTGATGTGATTTGGAGTGAGGAAAGTCACACAAAGATGAAATTTCTACAATATTCTGTCACCCTAGCTTGATGGACTCTCTACCAGGGTTCTATCAAGCTAGGGCGAGAGAACTTTGAAGTAATCTCATCGTTGTGTGAGTTTCCTTACTCCAAATCACATCAAATCACTGAAATCTACTATGCTGTTCATATTATATCTCACTCTGCATGTATAACTGGCCCCAAAACCCTAGACCACCACCAAAACATCACCTCGAGTTACTAGCTGATCCTGCTATAGTGATATAAACAGTTGACTAATAAGCAACCCATATAAAAAGTCTATAAGCTTTTAAACTGGAGCAATGGGGAAAGCCAACAGTCAATCAGCAGTGCATGGTTTGGAGAAATGTATACTTGAAGGATACTAATGAAACAGGAGAGTTAAGGCATCCCAACAGAGAGGTTACAATAAAAGCAAACGTAGTCTATGTGCCTATATGTAAAAAATCACCTGAGCTAAATATTTCCAAATTATCTCTAAGAACTGAAAAGCAGGTTGTTAATACAAACAAAAAACACATTTTGAAATGTCTGTATGCCAATGCCAGAAGTCTAAGAAGTAAGATGGGAGAGTGAGAGTGGCTATAGTGATCATAATATGATCAAATTTAAACTAATAACTGGAAGGGGGACAATAAGTAAATCTACAGCTCTAACACTACATTTTCAAAAGGGAAACTTTGATAAAAAGGAAAATAGTTAGAAAAAAACTGAAAAGTGCAGCTGCAAAGGTTAAAAGTTTTGAACAGGCATGGACATTGTTTAAAAATACAATCCTAGACACACAGTCCAGGTTTATTCCACACATTAAGAAAGGTGGAAGGAAGGCAAAACGATTACTGGCATGGTTAAAAGGTGAGGTGAAAGAGGCTATTTTAGCCAAAAAAACATCCTTAAAAAAATGGAAAAAGGATCCATCTGAAGAAAATAGGATAAAGCATAAGCATTGTCAAGTTAGGTGTAAAATATTGATAAGACAGGTGAAGAGAGAATTTGAACTGAAGTTGGCCATAGAGGCAAAATAATAAAAACTTTAAAAAATATATCCGAAGCAAGAAACCTGTGAGGGAGTCGGTTGGACCGTTAGATGTTCCAGTCCACAGTCTGCTACCGATTCCATCTAAGTCTTCAGCTTGCTCCAAGCCCAGCATTCTACAGACCCTGCCTTTCTGTCTGGTTTGCTACAGGTATTGCTGCCGCCCGCTGCCCTGTCATCAGCTGGCCCTCGACATGTACTGCCGGTACACGGACTATCTTTCACTCTGGACTTTCCATACTACACTCCCAGCCCAGGCTTTACCTCCTATTGGACTTTGAGCATATACCCTAAGTCCCAAGGTTCCAGGACCCTATGGGCTCCTCCTGGGGGGGTTCCTGGTTCCCGGGTAAACACCGCCAGCCTGTGGCTCCGCCTCCCGGCCTACCCTGTCATCCTAGGTGGGCCGGCCCAAGGGTCCATTACCCTGCCTGCAGTACCCAACTGCAACAATAGTGGAAACTATTCTAAAGATCAAAATCATAGAGCATATAGAAAGACATGGTTTAATGGAACACAGTCAACATGGATTTACTCATGGGAAGTTTTGCCTAAAAAATCTGCTTCATTTTTTTGAAGGGGTTAATAAACATGTGGGTAAAGGTGAACCAGTAGATGCAATGTATTTGGATTTTCAGAAGGCATTTGACAAAGTCCCTCAGGAGAGGCTTCTAAGAAAACTAAAAAGTCATGGGATAGGAGGTGATGTCCTTTTGTGGATTACAAACTGGTTAAAAGACAGGAAACAGAGAGTAGGATTAAATGGTCAATTTTCTCAATGGAAAAGGGTAAACTGTGGAGTGCCTCAGGGATCTGTACTTGGAATGATGTTTTTCAATATATTTATAAATGATCTGGAAAGGAATACGACGAGTGAGGTTATCAAATTTGTGGATGATACAAAATTATTCAGAGCAGTTAAATTACAAGAAAATTGTGATACCTTACAGGAAGACCTTGCAAGACTGAAAGACTGGGCATCCAAATAGCAGATGAAATTTCATGTGGACAAGTGCAAGATGTTGCATATAGGGAAAAATAACCCTTGCTGTAGTTACACGATGTTAGGTTCTATATTAGGAGTTACCACCCAGGAAAAAGATCTAGGCATCATAATGGATAATACTTTGAAATTGTCAGCTCAGTGTGCTGCAGCAGTCAAAAAAGCAAGCAGAATGTTAGGAATTATTAGGAAGGGAATGGTTAATAAAACAGAAAATGTCATAATGCCTCTGTATCGCTCCATGGTGAGATCGCACCTTGAATACTGTAGACAATTCTGGTGGCCGCATCTCAAAAAGATATAGTTGCAATGGAGAAAGTACAGAGAAGGGCAACCAAAATGATAAAGGGAATGGAAGAGCTCCCTATGAGGAAAGGCTAAAGAAGTTGGGGATGTTCAGCTTGGAGAAGAGACGGCTGAGGGGGGAATATGATAGAGGTCTTTAAGATCATGAGAAGTCTTGAACGAGTAGATGTGAATCAGTTATTTACACTTTCAGATAATAGAAGGACCAGGGGGCATTCCATGAAATTAGGAAGTAGCACATTTAAGACTAATCGGAGAAAAATCTTTTTCACTCAACGCACAATTAAGCTCTGGAATTTGTTGCCAGAGGACGTGGTTAGTGCAGTTAGTGTAGCTGGGTTCAAAAAAGGTTTGGATAATTCCTTGCAGGAGAAGTCCATTAACTGCTAATAATCAAGTTTACTTAGGGAATAGCCACTGCAATTAATTGCATCAGTAGCATGGAATCTTCTTAGTGTTTGGGTAATTGCCAGGTTCTTGTGGCCTGGTTTTTTGGCCTCTGTTGGAAACAGGATGCTGGGCTTGATGAACCCTTGGTCTGACCAGGCATGGCAATTTCTTGTTCTTATGTTCTTATGCTCTAATCTCTCTGGGCAAAGTACATGTATCACAGGGTGTAAAATTAATGCACATTGCAATAAACTGCCTAAGTGACACACTGACTATGAAAAAATAACTTACTTTTACAACCGGACTTAAAGGTGTGCAATGATCTAAGATGGCCATTTCAAATGTGTCCACACAGCCATACTGTTCAGAGGTAAATGTTTGTTACTGCATACTTTCATTCAATAGGAGAAATTGAAATTTAGGAAAATAGCAAGAGAAATCTTTTGATTAGATTATACATAGTAGCATTTTTTGCCGCAAATCAGATTCTATTTCCAGCTCATATGAAGTTGAACTGCCTTTAAAAGGCTACTAGAGACTGCAACTAACTGAATGACCTGCAGAGTCCCTGGGAGCCAGGATCAAAAAGATTAGGAATCAGCCGGGAATGAGAAATGAAATCAAAATAGCATTCCGTCTGCTAAAGGCAATAGTTTCCTTCTTGGTAATGGACAACATTGTGATACATTTGTCTTTGCCTATTGTTATATGGCTCAAACAACTATTTATTGTCACAATGAGTTAATTATCACACAATAAAGTTCATTGCTGCTGGCAGTATTCCTTAATTATTCTGCAAAGTTATTTTTATTGAAAAGAAACTGTTAAATCGTTATTATGAAGAACACTTTATCAGGAAGACACTCTACAAATTAGAATAAAGAGGCATATAAATGTAAAATATTTGCTATAATAGCCTCTTTAATAAGGGAAGCAAATGTTGATTATAAATGATCTACCAAACAACTCCCTTAATACCACTTCCTCCCAAAACAGCTTTATGAATGTCTATACATAGGATTCTAATGTACCAATAAAGTTCAGTCAATCCAGTTATCTAGCTTATTCCATGTATTTAATTTATATGAACAAAATAATGCCCAATGAGACCTAAATATGGCATAGGACGTGCTTCCCACCCATTCTCTGCGGTGAAGTCATATTATCCTAAAAATGAAAGGAAGCCTATTATTTTAACCATAAGAAAGTCTAACAGAGTGTCTTCATTATATAAGAAAATTTCAACCATTAACCAACCTTGTGTAAGAGATCTTGGAGTCCTCCTGGATAATCAACTAAATATGAAAAAATACGTGAGCTCCATTCTCAAAAGATAGATTCTACAAACTTAATGTTTTAAAAAAACCTAAGCCCCTGTTACACACTCAAGACCTTCGTACTGTGATTCAATCCTCCCTTTTATCCAAACGACTATTGTAATTCTCTCTTCCTAGGACTCCCACATGCGATGATAAAACCTCTCCAAATGTTGCAAAATGCAACTGCCAGAGTCATTACTAACACTCGTAAAACAGACCACATCACCCCTATTCTGAAAGACCTACACTGGCTACCCATCCCATCCAGAATAATATATAAAACACTCACAACTATACACAAATCCATATACTCTCACAATTCCCTCTGGTTGTACATACCTTTCAGAGCTGTCCAACAGAACCAACCTACAAGATCAATTCACAAGGGTACCCTGCATGTTCCTTCTTTAAAAATAGCTCACCTCTCTTCGACTAGGGAACGAGCACTGTCCATTGCAGGCCCTACATGCTGGAATTCCATGCCAATGATGCTTCGCATAGAATCTTGCCCAAATAAATTTAAAAAGAAATTAAAAACTTGGCTGTTTCATCAAGCCTACCCAGATTAGCCTACTTTTCATCCTCACCCTCGCTGTTTTGAATTCCCAGCCTCCTCTTCCCCTCTTGATTTTCTCTGAGTTTCTACTCACTTTTACACTGCAGGTCCCTCACTGTACTTTTCCTGAATCCTTCAGTTTTACCCTTACAAGACAATGGATGATGTTTCTGATTAATGCCGGTATATAAAAGCCGTTAAATAAAAAGCCGTTAAATAAAATTTAGGCAGAGAGCAAGGAAAGAAATACTTCCATTTTCTAGCTCATCATATTGAAGTATTTCTGTTTTCCACTCCTCCCAAGCTAATTTTATAAGTTAAAAAAAATATATACTTTAAGAAACTGATTATATAAGCTGAGATGGGCATCTGAATATGAAAATGAAATAGAAAATCGGGATGGCAAATTGGATTTTTTTTTTAGAGGATTGTGGTGGTGTATTATTAGCAATATGACATCAACAAATGATGATGGTAATGAAAGTTCAGTGAAGGATATTGGATGATGAAATGCTTGGTGCTTTCTTAGCATGTTCCAAGAAATATTATCTCAAGTAGTTTGGAGAACATTGAGTCTCTTGACATTGTTTTCACTCAAACCACAAAGTATATCTCAGATCATCCTTTGGCTTTCACCAATAACTTCATACTGAGAATATATTTTCCAAATGCATTCAGGAATTTCAATATGCAAGCAACGTTTTTTTTCTTTCTTGCCTGACCTTTACAAAGAAATTAATTCTCAGTCAGTGGCTTTAGTGCTAATGCCAAGCCATAAATTGCTAATGTGAACAGCCATAATACCAGAGATTCTTGACAGTTGTCTAGAAAATGCAAAGGTAATTATTAATTTATCAGGAGAGGGAGAGCTTTGTCTATGCTAGCACTGCTCCATCACCAAATTAACAACATTTTGTGATTACTGGTTTCAAACCAGCATCATTTGAAAACAGTGGACTATGTTTCTTCCCCTAGATGTATCTTGTTAAACTGAATAGTGGTCAGTTCTCAAAATATTTTACTATGTTCACATTAATCAGAATTATAGTATTCAATCATGTCCTTAGGTTTTAGATATTTTCTCTTTGTTTCTTCCTTAAAAATATTGTAGAAGCATTTGCTTTGCACTCTTTAATCTACTGACATTTAAGTGCCTTGTGATGCCATTTTTATATTAGTATAATTTAGAGTGACTGGGGTAATGTTAGAGTTTTGAATTGTTTTCTGTATAAAAATAATAAGGGAAAATAGTTTCTCCTAATTACTTGTTTGTATATACACTGGTGTGTATATGCCACCAGTGGTGGTATATACACAGTAAAGAATTGTTTCTTTGTGTCATATGATATTCTGTGGTACAGCACAGCAGGCATGTGCAGAAGACAAAAATTTGTTTCAGTTCATTTATTTATTTCGTTGGGACCCCCAATTCTTTTCATTTGTTTCAAAGAAAAAAATATATATTTGTTTATTAGTTTGATTTGTTTTTCATTTGACATTAAAGTCAATGGGGGAAGTATTGCAGCCTATGTTTGGCTGCAAATTTGGGTTTTCTTATCAGTTTGGGTGAAACGTCTGGGGAGCAATCATCAGAAGGGGAAAAGAGCTCCAAGGTACTTAGAGTGTGGCAAAGTGGCACCAAAATGGCATGAGTAGCCTAAGGCACCGTAAAGGGGCAAAGGGGTACCAGGAGTGGCAAGAGTGCTTTAACAGAGGTGCAAAGCAGCAGTGAATGTCAAAAATACCCCACAGCTTCAAAAGAGGGCACCAATATCAGTTGCATGAACCCTCGAAGGCAGCATGAGAGGCAAAGTGGCACAACAAGTGGCAACAACATCCTACAGCACAATGAAGGGGGAACATAGCAAACAGAAAGGGTGTGAGAAAAATCTCCAAGGTGCCGATAAAGGGACAAAGCAGCAGAAAGACTAGCACTAACACACTGAGGAACCATGATAGTGGCAAGAACACCACAAGGAGTAGAGTCGTCTGGTGTATGGCAGCAAGGCAGAGTGGCAGAAAGTTGATAGGGGCAAGATAGGCTGGCACAGTGGAGGTAGTCAGGTCCCTGTGGTATTGATAGGGGCAAGACAAGGAGGCAGAGTAAATGAAATCAGGTCCTTGTGCTGATATATCTGGAGCATATGAGGCAGGCAGAGCTGCTGCAAGGCTTTAAAGTGCTTTTATTGATCTTGCCATTCACAGGGAAAATCTGGAAACCCAAGCAAAGGCATGTTTATTTTCAAAAATACTTACTTTTCCATCAACTCTGGTGCTAGCCTTGAGCGATGAGGGCTCATGATATCCCCTGTCATTGAAAAGACACTGGTTGGTAGGACAGATATTGCTGAGCCACTTTGGCTAGGAGTGGCCAGACAGTGTACTTGTGTGCCCAATATGACAGCGCATCTGTTTCCATGTCCTCAGTGGGCTCTGTGAGATACCGTGTCACTGACATTTGTGCTGGTGTCTCCTTTGCTTGGGTGGGCTAAGAGTCCTTCTTGTCAGCTGCTTTCACTCTAGCCTGTGCCAGAAGAGATGATTTGTTAGGGGCAACATGGCTTTGGTGTACTGAAGTGGAGGAGGAAGCACTAGCTGTCACTGACAGAGTGCTGCTCCTGCTTGGGCTTGCACTACTCTCTGCCCACTGTTTCCTCTTCTGCTTCATGCCTAGTCTGTCTCTGCCTATGGTGCTCCTGTTCACAGACCTTTACTAACAGCATGTTCTTCACAAATGTGAGATAATCGGACTGTAGGGAAGTTTATCTTTCACACAGGGATCACAGACTGTGGCAAGCATGTATGTGTGGTGCTTTGTTAAACATCCTAATCTCTCTTGGACCTGTTTCTGCAAAAAGTCCAGACAACGCAGCACCTCTGCTGTCATTCCCTAATTCCTGTTGAAAGCCCTCCAATTTTTCCTCCAGAATATTAACTATAGGGATGATGTCACCCAAGGCGGCACTTCTGGAACTCTGCTCCTCTGTGGCATCCTTGAAGGGCTTCAGGATTTTTACCAGCTGACTCATGACTACCCAATCATGATGCCCTTGGGGACTATGCACACCTATCTCCATTTCCAGAGAAAGACAATCAAGGGGTGTCTGCTGCTCCACTAATCTCTGCAGCATCATATAAGTGGAATTCCATCGGGTGCCAATGTCTTGAATGAGATGCTTGTGAAGCATCCTCAGATCAGTCTGCTTTTCATGGAGAAGCTGCCCTGCCTTCACACTTCTGTGGAAGTACCCTGTTATGTTCCTGCACTTCTGTATTAACTCCTGCAGGTATTCATTGTCTTGATGCTTGGACTCCAACCCCAGAGCTGACTTCACTACCAGGTGCAGAGTGTGGGCAAAACATTGGATGTTCTGAAAGCCCCCTTCAGATATTGCCTTTACCATGTTTGCACCATTGTCTGTGACAAAGAACCCTGCCTGAAGATTCCTGGCTCTCTGGAGTAGCTGCCAGCCCTACAGCATCTCTCTGATGCATGATAGAATATTGGCCGATGTATGGGCTTTGTCCGTCAGATAGGTGTGTAGTAAAGCCCACCTGCACCTTGATAATTGGTCACTGATAGAGCTGCTGCCTGCCTCTGCTTCATCCAGGTCCCACCAGTGTGCTGTCAGGGAGAGGTAAGAGTGTGAAGCATTCATGGTGGTCCAGATATCACAGGTGAAATGCACACTCCCCTGTGCCTTAGTGTTCAGTTCGGAGTTAACAGTCTGCTTGGGATTAGCAATCTGTTGTTATTTAGGAGAGTTGTGGGTGGATCCTTGGACCAGTGGCAGATGACCACACCCCCGGGGGAAGATCCCGAGAGGGACCACTGGTCAGGCTCAGAGTATGGAGACAGACACACACTAGTTCTTTTATTAGACAGTATACTGAACCACCAGAGGTGGCAGTAGTGAGCTGGAATGCCCAGCTGGGCTGTAGTCCCTCAGATACTGGAACAGTGATTCCTGGAGGCTGAGCTATGGAGAAACTGAAATATAGTGAGTAGGCAGGGTATGCAGAGTTCATGTACTGAACCAGATGGTAACACTCACACAATGTCTCATAGAAGCCCAGGAGCTGGAATGTATAGGCCCTCGAGGAGCGAGTACCTTGTTCCAGGGAAAGCTCTGAGAGAGCGATGGTAACTCACTGATGTAGTTGGCAGTGATGACTTCCAGGCAGAAGAGAGTACTGAGTAGGTCTGGGAACGAGGGCCCTTGAAGAGCGAGTACCGGTTCCAGACTGTCAACTGAAAAACAAAGTAGAGAGCATGGCCCTCGAGGAGCGGGTACCCCTAGTAAGTCCGAGGAGGCAGAGTAGCTTAGGTAGCAAAACCCTTGCTAACTCGATGTGTTAGCAAATTCTTATATATCGATCGCGGATGATGTCATCTTCGGGGGATGCCCCCGAGGTTCGCACCATTGCTGGTACTTCAGTCGGGGCCATGCCGCGCGCTCGCCCCTAGGCCTCCATGAACATGGCAGTTTGCAGCGTCCAGCCGGTCTGGGGATGCCGGAGGACTTTGGCAGAAGAACGCCGCAGCAGCCAATCTTCCTGCGGACGAAGAGGGAGGCGCCAAAGAGGTAAGGAGGGCGGAGAGAGAGCGTCGGGAACCGACAGACACAACACTTAGCTAGCAGTGCTTGGATGTGACTGGACACTGGTTGTACAGGCTGGGGATGACCTTTCTGCTAAATGTGGTTCTGGAGGGGACTTTGTAATTTGGAGCTAAGACTTGTAGCAAACACTTGAAACCCACATTCTCCACTACCTGCAGGGGCTGGTCATCAAAGGCAATCATTTCCCCGATGCTCCTGGTTACAACTTTTGAGGCTGCCTGCCTCTTTCTCCAGGATAGTGCTACCGAATACCACCCCATCTCCTCCATGGTGGGTTGTCGCTTCTGACACATGGCAGGGGGCCGCTGGCCTGCCACCTGACTGCTGGAAGGGGCTGAGGGCGTGGGAATACTCTGCTCCTTTTCAACCACTTTACGCTGCTTGGATAAAGGGGTCCCCTGACTGGTACTGCTACCATCCCCAGATGTCAGTACTGTTGGGTGTTGCTTCTGCATATGATGCATCATTCCAGAGTTGGTTAGATGGCCCACTTGCTTGCCTCTGCTAATATCCCTTGTACAGTAATTACACTGAGCAAAACGTGGGTTCTCCCTCACTTTAAAGTGGCTCCAGATCACAGATTTCTTTCATGATCCCTTCTCTATAGCTTTTGGGGTGGATGCTGGCACTGGAGTTGAAGTAGTGGGTGGACCCTGAGAAGCAATGACACACTCTCTGCCTGCGCTGACTGCTCTTCCTCACCATCATAACCAGTTTCCTCTCTCTCCCCCAGCACTGAAGTGGAGACTAAGACAGAACTAACTAATCCTCCTAAACCTTCTTCAGCTATTATTTCTTTCATTTCTGATGAAGGGAATCCCATACAAGATGATTCATCAGAATCGAAAGCAAACAGTGACTGTGCTACATCATCAGTGTTAACTAGAGAAGTATGCTGTCACACTGCTGCTTTTGGGACTCATTCTTTTGTTTTCGCCACTGCCCTAACTGCCTTTGAAGGCTCAGCCTCTCCTTCCCTCACCTCCAAAACAACAGGGACAGAAACAGGTGGTGGCAATGCATCATCTTTAAATTTAATTTTTTTCTGGCTGGAACCGCCTGCCTCTCTCGAGATTTTGGATTGGAACAGGTCCCTTTTTAACTTTAATGGGGGACTCCTTCTTGAAGTCCCTCCTCTGCCAGTGCCAATAACATTTTTCCCTCAACCTCTACCTTTCCCTGACATCATGGATTTTAATGTCACTGCCTACTGAGGATTTGGATTGAAACGATTATTTCTTTATTGGTTGTAATGTACTGAACACCACTGTACCAATATATGTGTAAGTGTGGAAATCTACACACACACACAGACACAGAGTGCAGTGTCTTGTGGTACACTACAACTGAGACTGCTCTATGTGCACAAAAACTGAAACTCCAGATAAAACACTGGAAGCGTCAGCCTGACTACTCCTGCTGTGAGTCTGCAAGCCAAAGTCCTACAGTACTCCTCTCTGTGCACTCATTGTGATGCTGCTTTTAGTTGTACAATGCCCAGACATCCAGAGAAAAAAGAACTCTGTACTGTGGCACCACTGAAACTCTCCCACTATCTCCCACCCACACACCCAAATCCTGCCTGCAACCTACTCCGGGGGGGGGGGGGGGGGGGAAGGTAAGATCAGCAGCAAAATGCCACTACTGGTAACTTGTCACTCCTTTTCTCTCAGTGGGTGAGTCAGAGAGACAGTGCAGCACTGCAGTAAAAAAACAAATCCTGGCTGCCTGGCACAGCAGCAAAAAAGGACAAAATGCTTTTTCAGCAATTGAATAGGTCAGATTTGAGACACTCTGAGAGAGCTCAATCCAGCAACAATCTTCTCAGATAGAACCTAAGAAGAGAGTGCACTGTGGTACATTTGTTCAAGGTAGAAATAAAACCAGGATCAGCATCACTAGGTCCTCAGAGCAGTGATTGGCTGATTTAGAAAAATGCTTCACTCTGATATGTTGGCATTCTGGTCTCCTTGCCAACATGTCCGACCTAATCTATGACAGGGCTATAAGGTCACTTATGATTCACAGGGAAGGGCTCATTGCTATGGATATTCCCACAAGACCTTCTATTGCAAAAGGCTGACAAGAGAGCACTGTGAAGTGAACCAAACGAAAGAAACTAATAGGATATGTTTCATTCATGGGGGGTCCCCATTCATTTCATAGACCCACGAATGAAACAAAAAGGGAACTATTCGCTGAACTATTCGTTGTAAACAAATGCACATCCCTACAGCACAGAGACTCATGATAACCAGGAAACATTGGTTTTATAAGAACAGATATTCAGTAGAGGTTTATTTACAAAAGGTTTTCCCCCAATGTATGTCTATATGAAAAACATATTGAGGTCCATATTCAAAAGCCATTTAGATGGATATGGTAATAGTTATCAACTAAATGGCTTACCAAGCTATATTCAGCCTTTATCCGGCTAAATTATAGCCAACTAATAAGTTAACTGGCTAATAAGGGGCGTTCAGGGGTGTAACTGAGAGGAGTTGAGTTACCTGGCTACTTTAACTGGCTAACTCCTATATTCAGAATTAGCCAGGATGATTTAGCCAGCTATGAGGGTAATTTTTCAAATCGCTTTATGGTGTTATCACGGGTGTTAGGGTCCTAACACCCACGATAACTTATCACGAGATGCATGTGCAAATTTGACAAATTTAGTCAAATGGGAGGAGTTTGGGCAGAGTTTATGAAAATGAAGAGGTTCTTAACACTGCATGCAATAGCATACCAATATCTCTCTCTCTCTCTCTCTCTATAAAAGCCTGATGACTTGCTGTACCAAATCATTCAACCCCCTGAATGTAAACAAACAACTAATATTACCTCAGGAGGTGTGTACTGAGGAGCTTGCATGATGATACTGGACATGTGGGGATAGATCATACTACTGAGTCAGATTCTATTGGCCCTGGCAGTCAGCATATGTAAAGACCTGTGGGAAGAACATTATGCTAAAGACCCTGCCTACTAGAGCTGCCTCCTTTATCTGGTCTGTATCAATTTCCAATGCTTAGAAAATGACAGCTGCAATATTGGTAACATCCTAGTAGTTACTGATCACTTCACTAGGTACACCCAGGTGTTTCCCACCAAAGATCAGCATGCAACTACTGTGGCCTTGGTACTATGGGAGAAATATTTTGTCCGTTATGGATTTCCTAATCGTATCCACTCAGATAAAGGATGACATTTTGAGAGCTACCTGATTAAAGAAATGTGATATTAAGAAATCACATACTACCACTTATCACCCTCAAAGTGATCCCCAGCCTGAGCGATTCAATCAAACCCTTTAAACTTGCTGGGCACTCTAGATCCCCACAGAAATGTCAATGGAGCCAGCATGTAAGCAGGCTGGTTCATGCCTATAATTGTACAAAGAATTATGCTATTGGATATTTTCCCTACTACCTCATGTTTGGTAGAGAGGGCCAGTTTCCAGTGGATGTATGCTTTGAAATGGCCCCACAGGCAATTCCGCAAGAAGCCATCTCAAGTATATTGAGGACATGAAGGAACAATTGAACATAGTCTACCAGGCAGCCTCTGAATCTACAGAAAGCCAAAATGCCAGTAACAAAGTAAGATATGATGCCAATGCTAAGAATCATGAACTGAGTGATGGGGATCGGGTACTGGTGAAAAGATTAGGTATCCCAGGAAAGCATAAACTGGCCAATCGGTGGCACAAAGAACCATATCTTGTTTTCTCCAAGTTACCAAATCTGTCTACCAAGTAGGGATGTGCAGACCAAAAGTTTATGTTCATAAGTCCATAAGTCGAAAGGGGGTCCCATTTACGGTCAATATGGACATATGGAGAATTCCATAAGTTGAGTCTATGTCCATACGTGCAAATAAAAATTTAAACCCCTCACCCTCCTTAATCCCCCCCCCCCCCAAGACTTACCAAAACTCCCTGGTGGTCGAGCGGGAAGTCAGGACGCCATTTGTGAACTCCTTTGCGAGGAGCACGTGACGTCGGCGTCACGTCGGAGTGACGCGGACATCACGTGATTCCCCGCGGGTTCGCTCTGGGACCCTCGTTCGACCCAAAAGGAACTTTTGGCCAGCTTGGGGGGATTAAGGAGGGTGAGGGGTTTAAATTTTTATTTAGGATCAACAATCGCGATTTCCAACGTATTCAACATAGCTATGTTGAATAAGTTGGAAATCCGATCGTTTTCGCCTCATCACTTTTTTAAGTTAAAAAACAAAAATAAGTTGCATTTTACCTATAAGTTCAAAACGAATGCACACCCCTACTACCAAGTACTGCCAGAAAATGGTCAGCGCTCTAAAGAACATTACACTGGAATCACTAGCTCTCCCTAGGGCAGATGGTGTGATTGCCCTCACTTGACACTGCTCCCTCATCTGCACCCCAACCCAGCTCTGGTGACTGACACAACTGACACGGTAGTGCACCTGTGAGCACAAAGGTTCCCCCAGATAGTGAGGACTCTCAAACAGAAATGGGATATTCCGCTGCATTCTCACGAAGTAAGAGATCTGATCCCATCGAGTTGGTGAGGCTTTTCAACCAAATACCATCCATTAAACCTCTGGGGGCACCATGCCCTCAGAAAGGTGAGGGTCCTGCTAAACAACCTCTTGTACCAATTCAAGAACTTCCTCCTGTAACCTCAATGTTACCTATGCCTGGATTTATTAGGACCACCCCTGATGAGCCAGGTGAATCTCAAGCATCCAGGTCCCCCGAACCCCTGACTGAACTAATGAGTAGGGAAGGTGGGATTTTGGGCAGTGTGACAACTCATGGGCATGCAGAACCCAGTGGGGCACCCCAGGTAGCACTAGGTGCCCCTTGTAATAGCAATGGTATAGAGGATGATCACCAGTTGAAAAATTGTGGGAGAGGGGAAGAACAATTGGGAAAAAGAGTGATTAAGCTGGTACTGAAACTCACTTATGATATGATGGGGTACCCTCAGTAATTCCTCAGCCAACAGCCTCCTGGGGGGGGAGTGGCTAGTATAAAACGTACCATAGGTTTGAACTGATTTGATAAAGTGAAAGTTGTTAATGTTGCTGTTTCATTAGTTAGTGACTGAATTGTACTAGATGGAGGTTGTTTTAACCAGCTTCCTTTTCAGAGACATGAGGACATTCTCCCCAATTAAGTGGGTGGGGAATGCAGGAAGCTACTATAAACCAGGCCCTCTTTCTATTTAGTGCCAAGTAAACCATTTGGGGAAGCTCCCCAGGAGAGTGAGACCTTTTACATGCTACAGTGCTCATTTACTTGGATTATCATCTAGCCAGCTCCATCATCAAGAGGGATGTCTTCATTTTCTTGATTATTTTGTTTCCACATAATTCTGTGTTTGGGACACAGTGTATCCTTTACAAATTGATCACATTGGGGTGGATCTGTTCCCCCAATCCCCCCCCCCCCCCCCATTTTTGAGTACTCAGGGATAAAGACAATTTCTGAAAGCTGTGTACTTCACTGCTTTTCCTCCCAACCTTTCTCTATTAGCGGTCCTTATTTTTTTTTTTTTTTACTACCCATATGAGTATGTTGGTTGCCTTGGCTAACAGGCCATACCCAGTGTTATTTTTGCAATCCTCGATTTAAAATAAGAAAACTGAAAGTTTATATTATACTTCACTACTGTACTTTTCCCATTTAATGTTCTGATTGGATTTACTGTTTATTTACACAATACTAGTAAAATGTTAATTAGTTTTTATTCTGGTGTGATGATTTTATCTGGTCTGTGGTGCCACAAGTAGAGGTTGTTTGGGAAGGCATAGAATTGTGGTATCAAGGTGACCAGGATCCTGTTGAATCCCTAACTCAGGATACAAACCTAAAGATAAATCATATTAGTAAATATAAATTCTCATGTAGTATTCCCCACTCCAAGCATAGGGGTAATTCATAAAATGACCAAGGGTGAGGGCCACATAAACATTCCCATTACCAATATGTAACAAGATCCATTTCTGTCTGACTGACTGTCCAACTGGATACAAAATAAATCTCAAAAAAAGGGATAGTCACCAAATTTGTGTTGCTAGAAGAAAATGTGAATAACTTACATGAGTTTGAAAAACCAGAAGTATCAGATCAGTATTTGTTGAGAAAGAACCCTGCAAAAAGTACAAATTACTTTACTATGGGAGGTCAACAGCTGTTATGGGTCACTGAAAACACCTTTTCAAAAGACTCTTCCCCCTTCAGCAGGTAGGCTCATAGCAAGATAGGCAGTCAGAGACAAGACAAGAAAAAAGCACACTTCCCAAACCAACCATTCCTCTCCTCATCACCACCATCATCATCATCACCTTTGTTCCTTCCCATGGATCCTCTACTCACAAGCACCCCTTCAAGTACGCGACATCTCCTCAAGCACATCACAAACGTATACCGCCAGCACACACACACTATCTCATAAAACACTCACACATCCCTATACACCACCACACATCCTCCCACACATGCCTTTTTCTCATACACACACACATCCCATACCTCCCATGCCCACACCCTCTTACACATAAACAAATATTCCCATGCCCATAGCCGGTAAACACACAATCTCAGATATATCCCCCACCCACATACCTCAAGCCCCAATACTCAATCCCAAAACTCCACACACCCTTGCACCCCCACATAAAAACCCATATTGCAATAATTGTTGTCATATTGCTAAAATCATGTGTAAGGGATGTGCCAATCCCTTACTAGTCAATTTACCCTTTTTGACACCACTTAGGGACTTGGAGTATTTATTTTTTGTCCACCCCTAAAGGTACCTTCTCTCAAGATTTGGGATTGGTCACCACTGCCCTATATATTGGGGTTAGAGCATGAGCAGAGAGGAGTTGTAGGAGTCAGCAGTCAGGAGTTAGTTAGAGTTAGAGCTGAGGAGGCCCTTTCTAACTTCCCTGACACCCCCCCCCCCCCCCCCCGCTTAGTTTCATAGGAAACAGGATAGTTTGTTTTGGGACGTATGTCATATCAGGAGGGAGCCCTCCTGCCTGAGGGGATTTGAGTTAGGGTACTACTCTGCCTAACTGTCACCTGAATTGGGGTGTACAGTAGCCTTTGTGAAGAGAAGTGAAGAGAGGTTTTTGAAAGGAATTTGGCTTTTTGGAGTTGTTTGGAATTTGCCTTCCAAGGTCCCAGGAGTGTTGAACACCCTCAGAGAGACAGAGACTTTCTTTTGGCCAGGAGCCCATTTTCAGTCACTCAGGAGTGTGGGTTTTGCAATTGTTCCTACCCCATAGAGAGACTGGCTCAGAGAACATCAAAGAGACAAGAAGTACTGTGAAATTTTTGTGTTTACTTTTCCAGTTTTTTTTCAAACTTATTCTTTATCGTTTTTTTTAACAAAAGAAACTGGGGCAGATTTTCAAAGGCTACGCACATAACATATGGGCGTAACCCACGAAAATCTGCCCCTGAGCGCACCGAGCCTATTTTGCATAGGCTCGGCAGTGCGCGCAAGCCCCGGGACGCGCATATGTCCAGGGGCTTTCAAAAATGGGCGGCCTGGGGCGGGGCAGTGGTTTGGGGGCATGGCCGGGGGCGTGGTGGCAGTCCGGGGTGGTCCGGGGTGGTCCGGGGTGGTCCGGGGTGGTCCAAAGTCCTCCGGCACAGCGGCCTGTGCTGGGGGATGGCGCGCCGGCCAGGTGCCGGCGCGCGCAAGTTATGCCTCCCTTGGGCAGGCGTAACTTTTTAAACAAAGGTACGGGGGGGATTTAGTTAGGGCTGGGGGGTGGGTTAGATAGAGGAAGGGAGGGGAAGGTGGGGGGGGGGTCCAAAAAAAAATGTTCCTTCCAAGGCTGCTCCGATTTCAGAGCGTCCTTGGAGGGAAGGGGGAAAGCCATCGGGGCTCCCCTCGGGCTCGGCACATGCAAGGTGCACCTGTGTGCACCCCCTTGCATGCGCCGACCCCGGATTTTATAACATGCGTGCGGCAGCGCGCGCATGTTATAAAATTGGGCGTAGATTTGTTCATGTCGGGTTGCGCAAACAAATCTACACCCGCGCATAAGTTTTAAAATCTGGCCCAGTGTGTGTGTTGCCATACAAATCAAGGTAGTAATCAGGAAATTTATATTGCAAGAAACAATACAAACAAATATATCATTGCTCAACTACCTTGTAAGTCCACATTACAGAGCCTCCTAAAGAAACATCAATAAAAAGAAATAATACAAATATCATAGTATTGAACTGCTGCATTTCTTGAACACAATATGTATGCCTCCTATAGCATTCCTACTAACTTACACCAGATACATGTTCAGTTTTATCATTTATAAAGTTTTCTAGATGGGGGGGTTCAATAAAGATATAATTGTTTCCCATGAGGGTAAGTAAGCATCTGCAGGGCCTGAACCTTAAATCTTAAAGAAAGAAAACTTTTCCTATGCAACTGTGTCTCATGAGAGATGTCTGGAAAAATTTGAATCATAGCCCCAAAGAATTTCTCCATCTTATATCTGAAATACTGCTGAAGTACTAATTCCTTGTCTAGATCGGCCACAAGAGAAACAATCAAAGTAGCTCTAGTTCTAATCAAATCTTTGGAGTCTGTTAGAAAAGCTGAAACATCCGTACTATTAAATGGTGAAACTACATCCATTCCCCATTCCTCAGCAATTCACTTTTTGGCTTCAGGAATATAAAAACATCAATGTATCTTGTGCGATCTGCAACACTGCTTTAACATATTCCTTAAATAATTCCAAATGAGACATTAGTCTTGACTTTGGGAAGTTTAATAATCAAAGATGTTTTGCTCTTAAAGTGTTCTCAAAAGATTGCATTCTAGAATGGATATATAGACAATCTTTCATGTTTGCAGATAAAGATAACTGTACATTAGATAAAGATTCAAACAGTAATATATTTTCTTTCTCAGCTTTTAGCACTCTATTATCTAGTTCTCTTAATTTAGAAGAAAATGGGGGGTTTCAGTCTGTTTGTTTATATTGGTATTGTCATGTTGCTGGGGTGTTGCAGAGTCTCCATGCCCTGGCTTGTATTGACTGTTATGTGGTTGGAAAATTTTGCAATAAAATGATTAAATATAATTTAGAAGAAGCTCCTTCAGACAAGGCAGATAATTGAATAAAAGATTTACTCAAATTAGCCTCAGTCCTGGTGACAACCCTCCAGACGTCTTTCAGGATTACTTCAGCTGGTTCAGCTACTTCAGTGACCCCATTCACAGGTGAACCATTATACTCAATCACCTTTACAGGGACTGGGATAGGAACTAATGCCATGTTCTCATCCTCTCTCAGTGTGGAACATATCCTGTCCACTTCAATCTCCGAGGAGAAGTACAAACTAGTAGTGGAGAGGAGTTTGGAACAGATCCAGAATTAAAACCTTGTGGCAAACTTCCAAAAAAACAACTTCACCAGAGCCAAAACAGATTCCGGCAAGTGCTTATCCCCATAGTCATTTGGTAAAGAAGTAGGAGGAGGCGGGGGGAAGGAGCTAGACAGCTCAGAGAGGCCTCACCTACTTAATCAGTTGAACGCACTTCTCCTTGTCCAGCAGGACAAATCAGATGGTTATCCATAGGCCCTATCACAACTGAACGGACAGCCTATCACAACTGAATGGACAGCCAGGGAAGCCAGAATCTTCCCTTTTCTTTTCTTCCCCATACATCAGCTAAGATTCTTCCAAAGGAGTGTGCTCCTTTGGTGTATGGCTTTAGCGTGCCAGCGGCGACATGCCACAGGATGCCCACAGATAAAGATTGATGGAAGGACCCTGTGCCTTGGCTGCCCTCTTCCCACCTACTGGGGTATTGGCAGCAGTTCCTGGTGAAAGGCTCACACATGCCGCAGGTCACCCACAGATGAAGCTTGATGGAAGGACTCCAGGTCTTTGTTGCTCTCTTCCCACCTGTTGGAATGCAGGTACCAGCAGCAGTTCTCAGGGAAAGACTCACACACACTGCTGGACACCTGCAGATGAAGCTTGATGGAAGAACCCCAGACCTTGGCTGCTTTCTTCCTCGCCTGTTAGAACATGGGTACCGGCAGCATTTCTTGGGGAAAGGTTCCTTCTATTTACTTTTCCTGAAGATTCATGGACAATAATTTTATGTTTTGGAATGGACTTTCAAGTTTATTTTTGGTTACAGTAAAAGTTAATTTTGAACACTTTTCAAGTTGTCCTTCCTATTATTCTCAGAGTGAGAACCCACCAGAGAGAGTGAACAGATTGAGAGTGGGCCCACACCCCTGTGCAGCTATGGCATGGGAGGTGTATCCTCTTTCCTACTGGAATGGACTCCAGCACTCTGAGGCCAGTCGAGAGTTGTGTGGAATGAAAGAGAGCGGGAGAAGCAGAAGTCTGGGTGAAGAAGTGGCCCTGAGGACTATTATGTGCCCCCACATTCCTGAGGTCCCCAAAGAGGGGGTTACACAGATTTCTTTTTACTCTCACAACCCATCCAAACACACAAACACTCCCTTCTCCCCCCCCCCCTACACATCCACCCACAATTCATACATGCGTACCCACACCCTAATCCTCAATCATGTAATCCCTTATTTCAATAATTGTTGTCATATCACTGAAATTGTGTTTGTTCAAAAAATGGAGGCACAACCCTAAAGAAGAAGTCTAATAACTAACAGTTAGTCACAGAAATTACAGGATATAATTTACATCCGCTATATCCTCGTTCCTGGTACAATCTTCCTACAGCATTTAAATATATATTTTAAGGAAAGGTCCACTAGAAACCACTTGGAAAATTAAATTTAAAAAAGTGGTGGAAAAGCTTATTTGATGCTTGGTGTGGGAAATTCTTATCAAGCTAAACCATGCCCTAGGAGTAGGATTGCACGATGATGTCTCACTTTCAGAGCAAAGGGTGCACTGGAGAGGGAGCAGGCTATGAAATATGAAGGATGGAGCTGTTCTGGAATGGAGGGCTTGCCAGCATTCTAAGAGCCAGAACTACCAGCACTGGCCTACATTTCACACTGGACATCTCCTGAGCACGCAACCTCTGTTCTGATCAAGTTCTAATGTTCTAGTCATAAAGCCTAGCAACTAGGCAGTCGAGATTATTTCACCCAATAACAGAATCCACATAGAAAATTAATTGATGTAAATAACATTTTTCAATCTTTGTTGGAAAGCCTTCCTAAAGCTATGCCTCTGCATGCCTTCCGCGTTAGTTTAAATTGTATGTCAATCTCATAAAATAAGGCTTTCTTAGGAAACACAGTTACCGTGCATTACCAGTTTATCTTTTATCCCTGAGTCAAAACTTGGATACTTAAGTGTGGCTGTGACTTTGTAAGTGATAGCAACAGTGAATGCGCAGAAATCCTTATCAAATTATTGGCTTCATTTATTATGTTGAACATTACATGCTAACTTAGCAGCACTGCTGGTAAACATTAGTTCTCCTTTAAGCAAATATTGAATACTTTTTAATCATTAGGTCTACAATTAAAATTTCTGTCCCAAGATAAAATTTAAGAGTGCAGGCTTCAACATAACATTCATTGGTGTTTCCATGATACAGAGCAAAAGATTTTTGCCATGCCGCATGTAAAAGCATTTTTATACATTGTAATCTGGAGGTAATTTTGAAGCATATTGCAGAGCTTGCCCTCTCATAGGCACTGCAGAGCTTGCATTTTGCACCCATGGGATTGTATGTATTTTCAAAGTGAAATTCCCCATGGAGCTTCTTCTTTGAAAATGCAGGCTGGCAAGGAACAGGAGCCTATTTCTTCTGGCATGCAGATTTGCACCTGCTTTGAAGCAGGTACAAATGTATGCATGGGAAGTATACAGGATGATTTGAAAATGCAATCTCCATGTGTATTTGTCCCTTGCCCTACCTAACCCCTGCCTTTTTCTGCCACAGATAAAAGAACTTGTGCTGTCAACTTAGTGGGTACTTTTACCTGCAGTGGGGTGGGAGGAGGGGGGCAATATTCAGCAGCCAATTTAATGCAGATAAGCAGCTATTTACCTTTGTAAAAAGAATTGAAAATTGTCCTTCCAAAATGCAAAATTAGTTTTGAACGTGGAACGTAACCTTACTTAAAGTTGTGAACTAACATATACTGGTAGAGAATTCCTATCTAATTTGAGTATACTTCTGTAGAGAAACTCTTTTGATTTATCTGAAAAAAAAACATTGAAAACCATATTTATGAAGAATAATGTATATTCAAAGGATTACTATTTCTTACCTTTGGGTCATGTATTCCTGAAAGCTCTTCATATATTTTCTCTCCTACCATGACAGCAGCCAGGTTAGCTGTGTATGTTGACAGGCAAAACAAGCAAAAAATAGCCCAAAGATTCATCAAAAACCTCCCAGTCCAACATTTGGGTGTTTTGATAGCAGCTGTTCTGCCAAACAAGATTGCATAGCACACATTCAATGCAGAAGAGAATGAGAAAACCTTATTCCTGTTCCGACCTTTTGGGGTCATCCCAAAAGGACTTGTCCATTCATAAAGAGTTAGAAATATTGCAGTGATGTGAAGAGACACAAATATTCCTAGCCACATTGTCCAGTGAAGAGGCCACATAAATGCTCCAATGGGAGCAGCTGTATCCTTGGTCCTTACTAGAATGCCTAAGCTAGTTGAAAAGAATGGACTGGTGAAATCAATGACTTGACTGCGAGCTGTGTTAATACTAAATGATGTCACTGCCATATGAGCTGTCCTACTCAAAAGATCACCCACAAGTCCTGTCCATTGGCCATTTTTAAAGGCCCCATACTTTCCGTCACCAACAATGTACAAGTCAAAATTAAAGTTCATATCTTCAGCCAACTTCTCCAACAAATCAATGCAATAACCATAACAGCACTTCTTGAATTCAATGGGTACTGTGTCATTGCCACCTTGCAGGCTTTCGAAAAGGCTATCCAGTACTGCTGAATCATTTGTCAAAGGGTCCAAGCACAGCTGTCCCGCTGGGCAGTGCCCATCATCATCTACATTTCGTGTGAAGACAAAAGGATGCTCTATCAGTGTTACCACCCGGAGATGCAACCGGTTAGGTTGAGGAAAATGATTTCTGTGCCTGTGTATCTGATCTGGCCACAAGCCATAGTCCATGATTATCCTTCCTTCTTGCCAACTCCCTAGTCGAGTCCACATTGGATTTCCTACGCGATCATGTTGCAGATTCCAGATGTAATAATGACTTTCTGAGTTAATGATGGAGGATTCTTTAACCTTTATGTGACCGCTGAGACCACTAAATGATGTGTTGGCTAAAAACCTATTGAAAAATGAAAAAGAAATACAATATATAAATTAAGAATTTGAATCAAACTGGAGAAACTTAGCCGACTACCACTCCTTCTAGGCTATGAAAATATATAAATCTATTCGGGCAGCTTTATTTCTTTAACTGTAGCTGTAGAAACAGTCATAATTTGGTCATATTCTTACCCAGCCGAAATCTTACACATGAACTAACTTAATATGAATTTTAGCAAAACCTGAAAGTAATTCATTACAGCTTTTAGATCAGGTGGGCATTGATCCAAGTAGTAACTGGTGCCAAAAAGAATGCTTATCCCAGATGCCAGCAATGAAGAAATACATGAAACTGTGAAGGGAACACCATAGCATCAAGTGCTGAGAAGGCAAAATATAATAAGGGTGGGCATTATTAGCTCAAAATCATTCTGTATGGTGCTGAACTAAAGCACTCTAGAAGGAGAACCATAGAAGGCAGATGACAGTGTAGCTTAAGGTCTTATCAGTGGATAAGTGTAAAAACCAGTGACAGAGGATGTTCATCTTCTTTCCTGGTCCTACGAGGCTCTGCCATTGCAGACTAGGAAGCAGCAGTAGTCATAATACAAAACCCAGCTTCTTACTTAATTACATCAGATGCTGATGTAGAAAATATGAATAACTCCTACATATATGTTAGTGTAGGCGCAGATATCAGATAGCCATGGTTTTCAACTTTCTGGCACTCTATTCACTCAACTTGAGGATGTAGGGAGAATAGGGTAGAAAAGTAGTCACTGTCATC
Source organism: Rhinatrema bivittatum (assembly GCF_901001135.1). Classification (NCBI taxonomy): domain Eukaryota; kingdom Metazoa; phylum Chordata; class Amphibia; order Gymnophiona; family Rhinatrematidae; genus Rhinatrema; species Rhinatrema bivittatum. The sequence continues at coordinate 444,075,518 of NC_042615.1, read as the reverse complement.
AAAGAAATTAAAAAAAAAAACCAAACATCCTAAGATGAAAAATGTGACTGAAAGGTAATTGGATGGTCCTGTATATCTCATAAAAGTTATGTAAATATCATTTATATAGATATTTTAAAATGTTTTCCCAACTCTGAAAAGTGTAATACATTATCAGTCTCATTTTGCTTTTCTCAAATTTCATTATCTCTTTTTGGATATGCGGCAACATCTGGAATTGGGCAGAGCCAATGCAGTGAGCATGTTCAATAGCTGATGTCGGCAATATATGGAAGGGGGAGGGGAGTGAGGAAAGAAATGAAAATGAAACATGGACATCTAAAAATTTACAGTATAAAAAAAGACTTTTAGAATCGTGCTTCAGTTACAGAGTATGGTGTGCATTGATTTAAGAAGGTTCACAAAATATATAGAACCAAAGCAAAATGCTTTCATTATTGCCTCCTTCTCATCCCTTATTTTGTCTTGCCCTGATTCTCATAGGAGCAGCACTGTACATCGAGGAGGACCATTCCCTTAACACATTTCTAAACATTCACTATCCTTATGCCTTCCATCCTGCATGTCTAAGTTGTACAGTGGAGAAAGAACATTATAGAAATGATTGAAGGTGATGAGGAATAAAGAGAATGGGGGGAAAGTGGTTATTCTAGGACATCACAATTAGCACACTCACATTTTATTATCGTAGTTTATAGAATCTAATTGATAACTCTTCTCTCTGATGCAGGTTATGTTATGTTACATTACAGGTATACATTATGTACTGAGGCAAGGTAGGCAATCATGAGCATCAAAAGGGAGAAGACATATGAACAAAGAGGATAGTGCCCTTGATAAGGCAGACATCCCAATTTTAGCTGTATGCTTGTTCCAGACACTAAGAAGTCCATATTCAGCTTCTAGACAATTGGCAAAGTTAGCCTGATACATTTTTTTGGCTAACTTTGGTGAGACATTCAGTGGCACAGCCAGACCAGTGAGTATACCTAGTCATCTTAAAGCTAGCCAGATAAGTTTATCCAGTTAACTGCTCTATGGCACAACCAGAGTTAGCTGGATATGCTATCCAGCTCACCTACCTCCATCCAGAAATGCCCACCAAATACCTCCGTTATCCAGTTAACTAATTAGCTGGATAACTGAAGGCAGTCAGCTAGCGGGAATGTTCAAATTTTTCCATTTGTTCCAGCTAAATCTGAACATAATCGGACAAAAAACACTGAATATTAAGAGGGTAATTGTGCATGTTAGGGTAAAGTCTGCATTTACCTTTTATTCATACATTTTACCCTGAATGTTCAAAGCAAACATAGGTGCATACGTTTGCTTTGAAAATCTGCATGCAAATGTCCGAGTACACCTATAAACCCACTTGCACAAAGTTATATCTGCTATAATCAAGAGGATAACTTGTACAAGTGAATGCATGCACAAGGAGGCTAATACTTATCTGGCTAAGTGGCAGTGGCTGAATATCCAGTCCCATTTAGCAGCTGCCACCATTTAGCTGAATAAGTACTTTTCTGCCTAAGTAGTTAGTTGGATAAGTGGTGGGGGAAATGTGGATATAAATGTGAAGAATTACTTATCCGGTTAATTTAGCCAGAGATAAGTGCCAATATTCAAACTTATCAGGTTACGTTAGCTGGATAACTTAGATCTGCTCAGTAGCAGGTCTAACGTTAGCCTGATAAGATTGATCTGGCTAACTAGCAAGTTAATGGATGATATTCAGCAGCATGTCCATGCTGCGGAATATCCCATGTAAGTTAGCCGGATAAGTCTTAAAACGGCTAATTTACATAGCCATTTAGGTTTGAATATCTACCCAAACATTTGTAAATTAAAAAAACATGTAACTAAGTTACTACCCTGCCCCAGATGTGCTCCATGTAGCCCCTCTTCTCAGTGTGCATAACAGTATGTGCAAAAACCGAATTATATGCATACTTTTGCATGCTCTGGACCCTGATTGATTTTCAAAATGCCACTTGTACATGAAGAGTAAAACAAGGTTTTCTGCATGTGAGTCATTTTGAAAATCAAGCCCTTAAAGAGCAATTTTCAGACTCCCCGTGGTGTTGCCCTTTTAAAATCCAGTAGTGGGCTGGTGCCACGAGGATTCTTTACCCCCATGTATTTTCAAGATGCAAAGCACTTGGGGTAAAGAACACATGGGGATTTCAAAATGAAATCCCAGCGTGTGCTTTACTGGGCCAGTCCTAACTTTGTCCTCGGCAATGCCCGTTTTATTTTTCCTGCTGGGAAAAGTACATGCATTGTGGAGGACATATAGATGAACAATTTTCAAAGGGCCTTTTTCTGTGGATAACAACCCATTTTACTTTAAGAAATGGCCCCTAACATTGTAACGTCTATGGCGATTGTGTCTTGGACAAAACTGATTTTAGTAAATTTGGAAATGTTTTACAAATATATTAATTTGCAATAATTGTTTAAAAGCTTTGTTCAGGCATATGCTTCCATCAGCAAATAAGAATGGTTCCCATTAGCATGTAAACCATAATGAGCACTGAATTCACAACTTACGTGGCACAGTCATTGTCACTGGAAAATGAACCTTTTAATCAACTATTTCTCAATGATATCAATGCTTTATGGAAAAGAGATAACAAACCATGACAGCACATTCAGGAACATGACGGTATATTTTATTTTATAAATTCAGAATCCTTAGGGAGTTGTTGCCTCTGTTGCTACTACTTTGTCCCATAGTTAATCTATTCCAGCCTCTTCCATGCTGCTTCTGCTATTTGTCCTGCTCCTTACTCAGTGCCTACTGTGATCTGGTAGGAAGGACCTTGAATGCCTACAAGTTTCCTTAAACTTGGATAGAATACCCCAATGTTATAGATAAAAATGTAACCTGTGACATGTTCTGTTACAGAATAAAAATTATACTGAAAATAATAGCAAGCATTGTTTTTTCATTGATTTTAATGGAAACAACACAAACATCATAAAGGATAATTAAGTGATATAATAACATAAAACCCAAATGAATGACACAAATGTCTTTAATACATATATTTATAGAATACAGCAGAATTTAGTATTAGCATACTTAACCAGCCATACTTGCTAATAGGGATGTACATTTGTTTAAAATGAAACTGCAAAACCTGACAAGTAACCGGTCTAGAGTCAGTTGTACTGCCGCCAGCTTGACCGGATAGTTGCATGGGGAAATTAGAAAAAGTTCCTGTACGGGACGAGCAAATTCTAAAATGTAACCATTTCTTATCACCTTGAGAACCCACTGGTCCTGAGTGATCTTGGCCCACTCATCGTAAAAGTGCTGTAAGCGACCTCCTATAATAGGAATGACGAGGTGGACCAGTCTGGCATCATTGGGTAGACTTACCTCCTGCTGAAGACCCACCAGAAGATTCCCTAAAGGACATTCTGGCTCCACTAAAAAATTGTCCCCATGCTTGCCCCCGCGAAAAATATTGTCTCTGTGGTCCCGGCATACCATGGGTAGGCCGCTATCTTCTGTTGGACCAAAGATGAGACCTTGATTGAAAAAATCTCTTACCCTTAGGTTTATCCTTGGGTAACCTAAGGACTTTATTGTTTCCAAGAGACTGGATCAGCTGCTCTAGATCCTCGCCAAATAAGAACTTACCTTTGAAAGGCAAGGATGCCAATTGTGCCTTAGAGGAAACATCCGCCGCCCAATTGCGAAGCCAAGGCAACCTTTGGGCAGCCACAACTGATGCCATTACTTTGGAGGAAGTACACACCAAATCATAGAGGGCATCTGCACCGTAAGCCTCAGCGTCCATGGTTTGCAGATCTGGTCAATCTGGCGGAGGATGGCCCGCTTCGCATCGGCCACGTGACACTTCTTCAACGGGTCCTATATTTTTTGACCAGGCTGCTCGGTTTTGTCTAGCAGCATGGGTTTTGAGAGGAGGCATTTGAAAAGGAAAGGTTACCCGGACTCGGTAGTCAGCACATTGTTACAGTATAGAAGGAAGTCTACTAACCTCTCTTATGTTCGGGAATGGAAGATTTTTGAGTCCTGATGTTCCATCAGGGGAATTCGCTCTCTTAGGGCCTTAATTCCTGGAATATTATCTTTTTTACAGGATGGCTTCACCAAGGGCTTATCTCTTAGTTCTCTTAAAGTGCAGGTAGCAGCACTGGGCTCTCTCAGTGGCAAAATTGAAGTTTCCTCTATTTCATCTCATCTGGATGTGGTTCATTTTCTTAGAGGTATGATGAATCTTCAACCTCCAGTTTGGAAATCTTGTCTGTCCTGGAATCTTAATCTAGTTCTTAAAGCTCTGTGTGAACCTCCATTCCAGCTGCTCCGAAGGGCTATGTTAAAGGATTTGACACTTAAAGTAATTTTTCTCGTCACCATTTGTTCGGCTAGAAGAATTTCTGAGTTACAAGCGTTATCTTGTCCAGATCCTTTCCTTCAGAGTTCGCAATCTGGAGTTTCTTTACGGATGGTACCTTCCTTTTTACCAAAGGTGGTTTCAGCGTTCCATGTCAGTCAGTGGAACTTCCAGCTTTTCCTAACTTACCAGTGTCAGATCCTAATGCGAGCGAGCTCAAACGTCCAGAAGTTCGGAGAGCTTTATTGCATTACCTCGAGATTACCAATGACTTTAGGAGATCCGATCACCTCTTCGTGCTGTGGAGTGGTCCTAATAGAGGCTTCAAGGCTTCTAAAGCCTCTATTACCCGATGGTTGAAGGAGGCTATTTCTTCCGTGTATGTTACACAGGGCTGTCCAGTTCCGGAAGGCTTGTGTGCTTACTCCACATGTTCGCAAGCGGCCTCATGGGCGGAATCTCAACTTGTTTCCCCACAGGGAATTTGCAGAGCAGTGACTTGGAAGTCGCTGCATACTTTTGCAAGGCACTATCGCTTAGATGTCGGGGCTCTGGCAAACCCTTCCTTTGGCGAGAGTGTTTTGCGAGCAGGACTCTCCAGATCCCACCCTGGGTAAGGGCTTTGGTACATCCCAGGTGTCTGGACTGATCCGGGTATGTACAGGGAAAGGAAAATTGGTTCTTGTCTGCTAATTTTCGTTCCTGTAGCACCATGGATCAATCCAGAGCCCGCCCAATTAGAAGGGGGTTATAATAAGGGGAGAGTTGTCTGCTCAGCTGTAAGATTGTTCTCTGTTGCATTCCATGTTCTTGTTAATTGTTGTTTAATGGTTCCATATTTTTTGCTATTATCTGCTTTGATATAGATATATACTGATGAACTGCAGGTGGCACGGTTGCTTAGATACGGTATCAGCGATATTTTTTTCTCTGTCTCCATCTGCTGATAGGGGGAGATGAAACGAATCGGGGGACCCCCCTGAATGAAGCAAATCTTATGTGTTTGTTTTGTTTTAAATTAATGATTCAGGCCCTCATTTAAAGGTAGATTTTTAAAAAATACGTGCAAGCGTCCATGTACGCGCGCTACCCGGCACACACACATGGACGTGTGATTTTATAACATGCACGTGCCAGTGCTCACAAGTTATAAAATCTGAGCCGGCGCATGCGAGCGGGGGTAGATTTCCCCAGTTTACGCGTGATGACAAGATTGGACCTCCGCCAGTTCCCTCCCAGTCCGCTCCAATTAAGGCGCAGACTGGGAGGGAACTTTCCTCCACCCCACCTACCCTCCCTCCCTCTTCCCTTCTCCTCCCCAATCCCTTCGAAGGCCCTACCTTTTGTAATTGTCTTTATTTCAAAATTATGCCAGCTCCTGAGCCCCGCCCCCTGGACCACCCATTCCTGCTCCGGGACCGCCTCTTTATAGAGGCCTGGCTTTTGTGCACGTAACGGGGGTTATGTGCGTGGCCGGGCCTCTTCTAAAATGCGCACGCAAGACCCGGCCATGCTCATAACTCCTGTTTTCCCTGCGCACAAGGGATTTAAAATTTAGCTGTTAGGGCATAAGTCAAGGCCCAAAGACAGGAATGCAGCCTAAGACCGAGCATGATGCCAAGGTATCAGCAGAGGCACAGGCTGACACTGGGGCCAAGGCCGAGACCCTCAAAAATGAAACAAAAAAACAAAAATTTACCTTATCTGTCTGGTATCCAATGCAGTCTTGATGCCAGCGTCAGGACCCCGGCATCAGGTGGGTCCTGATGCCAGGTTCTAGCCCTAGGCTAGAGCGTGGACCCAGGCCCAAAGCCACGACCTGATCCAACTCCGGCGCGACCCCAGTGAATTTGTCTTGCAAGTGCTGAAGAATGAAGCAGACTAAGAAGAGGCTCTGAGGACTGGGTCTGACCCTGGGATGAGACCCAGGTGTCCCTGGGATGAGACTCTGGGTCGGGTCGCAGCTTCAGACCTTGGTCGAGGTTGAAACTGTTTTATTTTAAAACCATCATTTCAGAGTAGTGCTGAATCACACAGTAGTTTTTTGTTTTTTTTTTGTTAGTTTGGCAATACTTCAAGGAGTGTTGGGAGATAAAGAAAACTATACAGAACATGTGCTGGCCACAGACAAAAGACAGATGGATTCCTGCCGAGAACTGAGTTCTGACCAGATCAGCACACCCATCTCAATTCCACCACGGAATTACCAGTACCAATACATTCCACCCACTGAGACAATGCTTGCAGAATCACCGTCTGGGAAGTCACCGATGGATAATCTACCAAGTGACTCCTTATTACTAGGCCATTTGTATAGATATACAAATTTTCCTGTTAGCTGGGGAACATTATTTACTCTGCTCATTGTGCTTGTATAGCCAGTTTTTCTGGTTTGTTCTAATAGTCATTATTATAAGTGACTGATTAGCTTATTATTATATTTTGCAAATACACATATATACTTATTGAGCCTATATAGTTGTTAGTTCTCATAAGTATTCTGAGTGGAAAGTCAGGTTATTTATTTTGTGGTCCTCTGATTCCTCTCATCATAACCCTCCACTCAATTCCATCCATGACAGTTACTGATTAGAAATATGAAAGGGTGGACAAGGCAGATAGGGTGACCATTGTTGAAGAGTAGGGTTGCCAAGGGACTACAGTATTTTCAGATCAGGTTGATCCAGTCCTGGTTTTACCCCACTGCATGCAGGGACTAGTATTCTTGCTTATCTAAGAAAATGCAATGGACAGTCCAAACTACAAGTCCCAGAATGCAATTGGATAGCATAAATCTGTCCTGAAAATCTTGAGCCACTTGGCAATCCTATTCAAGAGCTACACCAATTAGTGAGTTTTTCTCCAGTGCTTTCCAAGGGCTTTTAGAATTGATTTGTATAAATGGGATTGGTTTCTATACATTTAGTGTTAGAGTGGAGTTGTTATGTTAAGCAGAAAGAAAGCTTCAGTGAATATGAAAAGAAAAACCCAAGTAGCATGTATATTGAATGTATGTGCACTTTTTCTTTTTGCAGGGGAAGACTCCGATGCACCAGGATCCAGTGGCTCTGACAGGCAAGGCAGTATTCATGGGTGCTGCCTGCTAGCCCAGAAGACACTGAGAAGGAGGAGGGGCCAGCAGAGGAACACCTGTTACTTATGCAGTGACCCCCTGTGACAGAAGAGGAGAGTGAGACAGACACCCAGTCTATTGCCACTCTGTCACATACACCAGATCTCTGGCAGTAAACTGTTGTTGCAGAGAAGCCCAGATCAGATGATGAAGATCTCAGTACTGTTAAGAAGAGGGGGTACAATCCACTCCAGTGGAGAGGTGCATAATAGAACTGAATGCCAGAGTGGTGATAGAGATCACAGACCTAGACCAACATGTAGGGAGGGAGGCACTTCATCAAGGAAAAGATGCAAGGCATGTGACAGAAACTAAGGAGCATTTGTGAACAAATGGAGGTGCAGACTGCAATGTACAGGGAGATGCTGCAGCGCATTGCCCCCTTGCCAGCCACATCACCCACCAGCTCCCTATTAGGTGATACCTCCCTGGTTGCAGCACCACCACCCTGGTTGGCACCTCCCCAGGCCAGAATTCCATCTGCTCCTATTACGAGCTCAACCTCTTGCTCCACCACCCATTATAGTTCTACTTCCTCTAGGCTGCCTCCACAACACCTCCACCACCAAGAGATGCCCACCACAGCTCTCAGTCCTTTTCTGCAGTCTTATAGCTCTCCAGGACCCTCCATTAAATATCAGATGTGCCAATGCCCCCAGGATCCAGGACTTCAAAAGGCAACATCAGCTGTGTTAGAACTCCACTGTGAAGATGCAAAAGACTTGGTCAGGCCAAGGCAGAAGAGTTTGAACCAACATAAAGAGGGTTGCCAAGGAAACACTAAATGTCTTTTGTCTATATTTCATCACATTGAGTACTCCATGTAAATAAATGCACCTTCTCTTTCTACAAATGTCTTAGCATACCATGTAAATAAATGCACCTTTGATTCAGAGTGTTCCTTTTCTATATAGCCTGCTGTTGAGTCTGGCAATGTATCTCTTGCAATTCATCCTGATTAAGGTTGTGTACCTCCTCCTCCTACTACTCTTCATCCAGATGATCTTCTAGTTTTGGCAAGGTTATGAAGCATGCAGCAGGCTAGAAAGATCTCACGGACCTTAGAAGGGGTTGTAGAGAAGACATCCCCCAGATCTGTCCAGGCAGCAGAAACAAGTTTTGAGTAAGTCAAAGGCTCTCTCGATGACTGCCCTGGTCTTCCAGTGGGCCCTGTTGTAACAACCCTCTTCAGTTGTCTGTGGGTTAGCTAGTAGGATCATGAGCCAGGTTTTGAGTGAATATCCTCTATCACCTGTAGGAGAGAACACAGAGAGGAGCAGAGTTAGATATCCTTTAGTATTGGGCAGTGGGTCGTTCCCTGCTCCAGGTTGGAACAGTATTCCTGGGCCGATGCTGTAAGTCCACCTAGATATGAGGGAGACCAAAAGAAGAGGTTAGTTGCTGTGTGGTGGTAGTGGTAAGTACATTCCTACCTAGAAGTCAGCCCCTGGTGATGTGCCCATCCTGGAAGCTGTCATGAATTCCTGACTGTGAGAGGATGTAGGCATAGTGATAGGATCCCAGAAACCTGGGCACAATATCCAAGATAATGCCCTTGGCATCAGAGAGCATCTGCATATTGAGGGAGTGGCAGCCCTTGCAGTTGTGGTAGGTGGCCTCGTCGTCCCCTGGTGCCATTATTAGGAATATAAGTGCAATCGATAGCCCCCATGACAGAGGAGAAGGGTACTATACTTTAGAAATGAGTAATCAACTGTTGTTGTTGCTCTGAGGAACATATATATATTGGTGCGTTTTCCTGAGAAATGATTTCAGGAACTGATATATAGATGTGAACGTGGCAGACTGGCTTATTCCAGACGTGACCTCTAGAGATGTCTGGAAGGTGCTGGTGGCCACAGTTGCCAGGGCAGTAATGACCTTGATGAAATATAGGCAAGGTGTAGCCCCTGTGGGTGTTAGGTTGCAGGCCCTGCTGTAACTGCTGGCATAGATTAAGTATAGTTTCCTTGTTCAATATGAACTTGCGCATGACTTGCTCCTCTGACAGATTCAAAAACTGTGTCCTAGTCCTGTATATACTCTGTAAGGGGTATCTCCTTCTCCTCGCCTCCTCCTCTGTTCTCTCTCCCTCCTCACCCTTGTGATATGAGTACCCATAAGTCCATTAGAATCACTTTGAAAAAGGATTCTCCACCAGACTCCCATCCACAGTATGGCTCCATCAGTCCTGGTACACTATCTCCCACCCTCCAGTATGGATCAGTCTGTACCAGGTACACTCACTCACACCTCATAGTATGGTCCAGAATATCTGTTATGCCCCAGCATAACCCAGTCTGCCCCAAGGTCACTCCAGTATGGCCCAATATGTCCCTGATACTCTCACTCCCACTCCCCAGTATAACCCGGTATGTTCCAGTTAACCTGCAATATGGGTCAGTCTGTCCCACGTACATTCACTCCCACCCTCTAGCCTGCTACCCTGAACACTCTCCCATAGAAGCCAGCCAAGAAATTTTGAACTTGTATGCATAACTGAGAGGTAGTAAACTTACATGTTTCTATTTGCATGTAAGTTATTTTTAAAATAGCTTATTGCATACAAATCTATAACCCACAACCTGACATGTCCCTAACACATTCCTTTTTTCTTGTGTATTTTTACTCATGAGCGTGCGTCTACATGCATATGTGGCGCGTTTATAAAATACGGAAGATGCGTGAATATTTCACATATGTGTATACCTGTGCATTTTTCGCAAGTAACCTTTTGAAAATTCATCCCAAGGCTGTAATCCTTAGGGATGTGAATCAGGTGCCCGATCGTTTCCGGTTTTTGGTTCCTGTAGCCGCGGGAAAATCTCGGTTTCCCGCGGATCTTTTTTTTTTTTTTAGTGAAAAATCGTTTTTCGGCTTAATGCATGCTTAGTGCGCACTAATGAGGAGTTAGTGCGTGCTAACTCCCGTTAACTCCCGTTAGTGCGCACTAAGCCGAAAAATGATTTTTTGACAAAAATTTTGGGGAAATGCGATCGTTTCTCGTTTTTCACCGATATATGACGAATTAAGAAATATCGTACGATATTTTAATTTGTCAGAAAAACGATTCACATCTTTAGTAATCCTCAAGTTCAACATTAATGTGAGTCTGGCATAAAAGAAAGAGGGGAGTACAATACTTGTCCTATGTGTTAGAGTAGGCTGGGATATGAAAGGATTTGTACCTGACAGTGAGAACATTTGGGTAAATAGATCTAATAGAATGCAAGCCATACATTCCAGTAAAATGTTTGCAATGAGGATTGAAAAAGAAATCAAATTGCTATTCAAGCCAATGGGGAGTAATTGGTACTTTTACTCTTTGGGATTCCAGATAATATACTTTGGGGAAATTTTTCTCTGACTGTTGTATCCCATGAATTCTGAGTATTCAGTGATAATGTGCTTACCCTATTCTAACCCTGTACATTGTGAATGGCTGGAAACCAGAAATAAAGCTGAGTGTTTCTATTTACCTGAAAGTGATATGAATCTGTTTTGGGGTGTTAATTTGAGGTAAGAAGATTGGTATTCACCCATTACCAGTCAAGGGAATGTGAGTAAAAGATGTCCATTAGGGATAAATGAAGTAGGAAATAACAATGAAATTTCCTATTTCATTTCATTTCATTCTCAAAATGAAACAATTGCAAATCCAATGAAATTTCAGAGGCTTTTATGTTTCGTTTTGTGAATCTCCTCCCCCCCCCAAAAAAAAAAAAAGTCAAGCATCAAGTCTAGGCCCCAGCCTTGGGCCAGGGCCTCACCTATGGAATAGGCCAAGGCCCAGAATAGTGGTGTCAGCCTATGCCCGAGCATGATGCTGGCACCTCAGCTTAGGAAAAAAGTCAAGACCCAAGCACATGCGCAGGCCCCCAAATTTTTTCCAAAGCCGTAAAACTTAATGGCCATCACTTACCTTATCCAAGGAGATCCAACATCGAGCCTGGGCCCTGGCCAAGGCCCAGGGATCAGGATTCTGGACAAGGCTCCAGTGTCAGTCCTGTGTCCTGGTCTTGGCCTAGGCTGAGACCCAGGCATCAGGTCCCAGCCTCTAGGTTGGGCTCCAGTGTTGAACCTGGTCCCGGGCTGAGGGTCTGGCATTGGGACCCAGCCTCCAGATTGGGGCCTGGCATTGGGCTTGAGCCAAGACTCTGGCATCAGGCTTGGGCCTAGGCCTTGGCCAGGCCCCGGTATTCAGCCTGGGACCAGGCCCTACCATCTGGCCTTGGCCTAGGCCAAGGCCAAGGCATTGATGTCCAGCCTAAACCCTAGCATCAGGTCCCAGCCGAAGTGTTGGGAACATAACATGCCTCAAAGCCTGGGCTTTGCGTAAGGACTAAGGTGAGTTTGTGGTGATCTACCATGGCCTAAGCCTAGTCAAGTCTGATGCTTCAGCCTGGGCCTGGGCCTTGTCAGTGGATCTCTCCCAGACTAGGTAAGTGGGGGCTGGGGAAGATCCAGGCTCTGGCATTTTTCCAAGTGAGAGGGATGGAACAGATGACCTTCGGAAGCCTTGTTTCTTTTTTTTCAATGCATTTTTTTTAATAGTTATTTTGTTTTGTAAACTAAAGAAAATGAAATAAACATTAAACAAAATGAAATTCATGAAAAAACATACCCCATTAATGAAATTAAAAACCAAAACTGATTTTTTTTTTACCCCTGTGCACCCCTAATGTGAGTTACCCCTGCTGTTTCTATCTGGGTCCATTTCACCTTTTATATGACCCACTAAATAAACTTAGGAGTTTTTTCTCTTTCACTCAAGGTCAGTATCACTCATCATTTTTTGTATCCTGGAGATAGGGTTACATAAGTAAGTAATTTAAATCAACTGTGATGTACAGGGTAGTTAGTGCTGAAATGGTGCTAGCAGTGGGAGTCTTTGCTCTTATTGTATTACAAGACATGCATATGACCTATATCATTTTGAATGTCATCTAACTAGCATCATGATTCTGTTAGCTGGGAGACTAATAGCAGCTGTCATGGTTGCAGCACCTTTGTGAAAGAAGCAAGTCTCATAAATGCACTTGTCCAGTCCCAAAGTAGAAATTGTTTTTTTATTACTCTCCGAAACTGGAACCATGAAACAGGCAGGCCATTTTCATGTAGCATTGGGCCTAATCTGCAATTATTTCCAGAGGTTGAAGGCTGGGCAGGATGAATAAAACTTGAGCTGCCGCAGGAATATGCATGCCTCTTCCACTTTTTAGTTAGTCTTGAATCTGAATGCTAAACCTGTTGTACCCAAGCCACACACATCCTTCTACAGGAGACCAGCCACCTCAAGAGACTGTACTATGAGGGATACCAACTTGCTCATCCTGAAGGCCCTCACGAAAGCTAAAAAGAATGCACAATGGAACATTATTGCTTCAAATGTTTGAAGCAGACCCAATATAAAGAACAGTTGGGATTTTTGGGCAAGCTATGTATTACTAGGGACTTCATATCCCTGTCTCTACCTTTTGTCCTAAGTTACCTACACATATGGAAGATAACTTTCAAATAACTGAGAATGGCAGCATAGATGCATGTATATGGTATTGGCTATAGTATTTTATAAAACAAGTATATGATATGTGAGTGTTTTATAAAATGTGTCTAATTCTACTACACGCTTGTACGTAGGCTTATAAATTAATACATGCAGTGCAATGAAACCATCTATATCAATACATTAAATGATGTGTAATTTACTCACTTATTTTAAATATATACATGCATATTAGGGATGTGCAGAGCAAAATTTTATGTTCATATTTTTTATGTCCGAAAGGGGGTCCCACTTGCGGCCAATATGGACATAAAAAAAATCCAATGAGTTGGGTATATGTACATATGTGCAAAAAAAAAATTTAAACCCCCTCACCCTCCTTAATCCCCCCCCCAGACTTACCACAACTCCCTGGTGATCGAGCGAGGAGTGAGGACGTCATTTCTGCAATCCTTGGCGAGAAGCATGTGACGTCGGTGGCACGTCGAGTGACGCGGCGTCACGTGATTCCCGGCTCGTTCGCGCCGGACGGCTCGTTCGGCCCAAAAAGAACTTTTGGCCAGCTTGGGGGGGCCTCCTGACCCCCTCAAGCTGGCCAAAAGTTCTTTTTGGGCCGAACGAGCCGTCCGGCGCGAACGAGCCGGGAATCACGTGGCGCCGCGTCACTCAGACGCGACGTCACGTGATTCCCGGCAAGTTCGCGCCGGACGGCTCGTTCGGCCCAAAAAGAACTTTTGGCCAGCTTGAGGGGGTCAGGAGGCCCCCCCAAGCTGGCCAAAAGTTCTTTTTGGGCCGAACGAGCCGTCCGGCGCGAACAAGCCGGGAATCACGTGACGCCGGCGTCACTCGACGTGCAGCCGACGTCACATGCTTCTCGCCAAGGATTGCAGAAATGGCGTCCTCACTCCTCGCTCCATCACCAGGGAGTTGTGGTAAGTCGGGGGGGGGGATTAAGGAGGGTGAGGGGGTTTATATTTTTATTTTGGCTCAACAATCGCGATTTCCCACATATCGAACATATCTATGTTCGATATGTGGGAAATCCGATCGTTTATGTCGAATCAATTTTTTAAGTAAAAAAAAAATATGAGTTGCGTTTTACTAATGCGGTCAATCCGAATGCACACCCCTAATGCATATATATTTTATGCTTGAAAATAAACTAGGACTTACTCGTGTAAGTTCTGATGTACATGTGAAAGTTGGACAATTTTAAAACAAGCAAGTGACAAGGAACTTAGCCCGTTTACCAGTTAGTCCAACAATTTGCCCAGTCCTCCAGGCCATTGAGATCCCCCTGATTTTTTAGCCTGAATTCTCCCCATCCTCCCTATAAATACCTTTAATGTAAATACCTTTACACAGATAATTAGCAGGTGTAATAATACAGAAGTAAGTTGGAAAATATATGTATCATTGAAAATAGCAACTTCTTTGCATAACAGTTAGCCCCACCCTAGAACACCTCAAACCACCTATTTTTACATGCATATATGTGCGTGTGAAAGTGAACATATGCATGTATTTATTACTTTTATAAAATACAGAATAGGGATGTGCAGGGGGAATAAATTGTTTCATTTCTCGATTTGTTTTTGGTAGCTTATTTTCCCCGGGGTTTTTCCAGGAGAAAAGAATCAAAAATAAACATTCTTTTCCCTTGGAATTCCAGCACAAAATCCACAACTCCTCTAGAGGTTTCTATCTGATATAGACACAGAAAATAACCATAGCAGCAGCCTCACATGGTGGTCTGTGGCACAGATGGTATGCTCCTCACTCCTTTTCTTAGCTGTTCTACAAGGCCACATCTTCATTATGGTCCCAATAGGGACCTACACATAATACTAATGAAATCATCAGGAACCTCTTCTTTTTTTTTTCTTTCAAATTTGTATCTAGTTTTTGTAGATTTTAATTCATTTTTTGAAAGCTTCTCTTACTTAGCTCCCCATTAAGTACATTCTGGAACAGATATGCCTGCCAACTTAAGCACACCGCACAAGTATCACACGCTGATATAAGTAAAACCTGAATATATATCATAAAAAGCGAAAGAAAGAGAATTTAAAAAAATAAAGTTAATGAACACAATGAAAAGGTTACACATCTTATATTCAAAAGTAAGTTAATATAAAACACATTAGGACAAAGGGAAAGGAGATCTAGAAATTAAAACAAAAGATGAAGCAGCAGAATGAAGTCTTAAACAAGCCTTTGAATAACTTAGAAACACAGAAATGTGACAGAAAATAGACCATATGACGTATTGAATCTACCTTGCCACACAGGGGCAGTGCATTGCCTTTTTGGTTGAGGGGAAGCCAACCATGCTCTGCTTCTACCCTACCCATAGCTCCACCCTCAACTCCACCACCACTCTCACCGCTAATTTCTATCTTTTTCTTTACAATTAATGTCATTCTTTCTGGCGTAAATCAGAGTATAATTATTCATTCACAGACCAACCAATAGAAATCTTTATGCTAGAAAACCAGAGTGCTTAAGAAGAAAATGACAAAAACGGCATTACTAATAGAAGTGTCAGTTCTTAAGTGACCATTCTGTACTATGTATATGGAGAGAAGATCATCAAGTACCAAGAGATGTAATTAGAGACCAAGAATATATGGCCTAAAGATTCAGAAACTGTTCTAATTGTTTAAATACCATGCACCTAATTAAAGAGCTTCCAAGCTCACCTTGTTATTTTTCCTGTATATACTGTATTAAGCCACACAGGTTTCAAAAAGTAGCTCGTTGTCATAATGCAAATATTAAGAAGAACACTAGCAATAAACCTGAGAAACAGAGATCATGCCCAAAATAATATACCCTGGCTTAAGAGTGAGGTTCATTCTTGTCATTGTAGGTGCAAGACAAACCCAAATAAATCCTGTGCCTCCAGTTCCATAAATATGTATTCTGTGTCCACAGACCCCCCCCCCCCCCCAACATACATACTCCTCTAACAATGGGGACAGAGCAGGATATGTTCCCCTATACCTTACCATACATTTAAAAAAATTCTGGTGTCATCTAAATAAGAAACACAAACATCCTTGAATTACCAGGCACATTATGAAATAATATGAAATTCTGCAAAAAAAATAGGGGGAAAAAAAAGAAAAACACTCAAGACATATACATAAAATCTTCCATACTATAACAACATTAACTTACAGGACCACAACAGCAACAACTCTACCTATGAAAAGGCAGCACTGCAAACATCACACCAGGCCTAAAGCAACATTGTACCTCCTGTTGGGAAAACACAATGAACAAGACTGCTACAGATCCCTACACACTAGCAGAATACCTCTGCTATGTCACACTTGCAGAACACAGAAAGATCTTTGTCAAATACAGAATAACAAATGTTCAGATTTAACATAAGAAGTATCATGCTGGATCAGTCCAAGGTCCATCGAGCCCAGCATTCTGTCTTCAACAGTGGGCAGTCCAGGTCACAAGTACCCGTCAGATACCCAATAGTTGATCTATTTTTTGTATCTCACTCCCATGGAAGCACCGACTTTCCCAAGTCTACCTGGTTAACAACTTTTTATGGACTTTTCCTTCAGAAACGTATCCAATCCTCTTTTGAACTCCACTGTTAGTTGCCTTGACTATGTCGTCCAACAAGAGATTCAATAGCTTGATTGTGCCCTGAGAGAAAAATACTTCATATGATTTGTTTTAAATCTGCTGGTTACTAGTTTCTTGGCATGTCCCCTAGTCCTAGTTTTGTTTGAAAGGATAAATAACTGTGCCCTATTTGCCCTTTCCATTCCACTCATGATTTTATAAATTTCAATAATATCCTATCTCAAGCTTCTTTTTTCCAAGCTAGAGATCCTAATCTGTAAAACCTCTCTCTATAAGAGGGCTTTTCCATCCCTTTATCATTTTTGACACCCTTGTCTGTATCTTTTCTATGACCGCTATGTATTTTTTGAGATGAGGTAACCAGAACTGCACACAATACTCAAGATGCATCGGGCTATGGATCTATAAAAGAGCATTCTCAGTTTTGATCTCTATTCCTTTCCAAATAATAGATAACATTCTATTTGCCTTTTTTTTTTTTTTTTTACTGTGGTCACACACTGAAGCAAAGATTTCAAGGTATTGTCCACAAGTACTCCGACATTCTTTTCCTGGGAGGTGACTCCTACATAGTGTACCTGTAGTTGGGATTACTTTTCCCAAACGCATCACTTTGCATTGGTCCACATTATGGGGTAGATTTTATAAATTTGCGCGAGGGCGTACTTTTGTTCGCGCACCAGGCGTGAACAAAAGTACGCTGGATTTTATAAGATACACGCGTAGCCGTGCGTATCTTATAAAATCCGGGGTCGGGGGGGGGGGGTCACGTGATGCGGTGTAGCTAGGCAGACGTGTCTGTGCAGGCTCCGTGCTCCGCTCCCCCGGGTTGGCAACAAAAGAACGGATTTGAGGGCTGCGAGTCTCCTAAAAACTGGGTAACAGCTCGTCTCATGTCCATAGACAAATTCATGTTAAGATCGCCGAGTGCAATGCCCATCAAGGGAACCAAAAGAGACAAAGAAAAATCAAGCGGCACGAGTTCTAAAATGGCGGATCCTGTGGCGCAGATGGCCTCCAGGGCCGAGAGCCCGCTCTCAAAATCCAAAGACGACCTGACAGTGAGTGTCACTAATGCGGTTGTTCTGGCATTGGACTCGCGATTTACTGAATTAGCGAACAAATTTCAAGAAGTGAAAGACGCCCTTACTGAACTAAACCCGAGACTGGATCACGTGGAGCAACGGGTGTCTACATTAGAAGACGACCGGTCAGAACTCACTGCTAAAATCGAAAAACTAGAAAAATTAGCTGGCAACCAAGCAGAAAAATTGGACGATTTGGAGAACAGGGCGAGAAGGAACAATATTCGGTTGGCGGGTTTCCCCGAAACTGTGAGTGAACAGAATTTGGAAATTTTCCTTACAAAATGGCTTCAGGACGCGCTAGAATTGCAGGACATGTCTGAACCCCTGCATATAGAACGAGCACATCGTTTAGGGAGGAAAAGGGAGGGAGACCCGCGGCCACGCTTGATTATAGCTAAAGTGATGAGTTGGGCACATAAGCAGAAAATAATGCAAGAATACCGGAAGAAACAGAAAGTCACATACCAAAATGCAGAGATAAGACTTTTTCAAGACTTCTCTGCGCAAGTAGTGCAGAGAAGGAAGCTTTTCAGCCCAATATGCACAGAGCTGTATAAAAAGAACGTGCGATTTCAACTAATGTACCCTGCTATTTTAAAAATCAGGCATGAAGGACAAGAACATCAATTTACTGAAGTAGAACCGGCCAAATTATTTATGGCAGGCATGGCCCAGATCTAATCGGGTTACCTACTGGATACGGTTGATCCTTAGTTACGCCAGGATGTTCTGCTCTTGGACTGGTTACTCTTCGCGAGGTTCATAAATCAGATGGATTTATTTGCAGTAGGGTCGGCTGGTGTGCCCTTGGGCCTTTCTCGGGACCATGGAAGCTATTACATTGGAGACAAGAGAAAGGAATGCACATATTCTCGGGACCGTTCTGGGACTCATGGACTCATATCGCAACATATGCCTCACCACCCGCTAACACCAGGACTTGACCAGATGCGGGCCTCTAATCTATTTTATATTTTGTCTCTTAGGTATGAATGTGGTTCTGCGAGCAGTGGCGGTCTGAGTGAGTGGTGCGGCATTCTTCTCCAGAATCCATTCTGTGTCAGTCTTTTTCTCTGTATAAGCCACCTCCTGTTACTATGTCCTAGTAGGTTATCAGCGTGTTTCCTCAAAGTTTACAGCTCCTTAGGCTTAGAAGTTTGTTAGGTATGGTCATTAGAGTTGCATTTTTCTTACACGCTGCAATACAGGGGAGGTTGGTGGCTTCCACATGACTGACTCTTTTCGCAAGAAAGGGGGGTCCTGGGGGTGCACAGGTTTGCTATTCATTTTGCAGTTGCTGTTGTTGACAATTGTTGAAAAATGTTGCTGGCTCGGGAGGGGGGAGCACATCGTATCTTTACGTGCTCCTACTTTTCCCTCGGTTAGAGGGACTTGGTTGTCTACAAAGAAAAGGGGGATGGGGAACAGGGGAAAAATTTTTGGGTTCTTTCTCTCGATTCATATTCTGGGACATAACAGTTTGCTATCAATTAACCATAAAAGGATAGACTGCAATCTTTTACTTATTACTATTCTTTGGGATAGTGCAAATACCATTGCGCGTTGCTGCAGACTTAGGCTGGGGAGTCTGCAGTATACTCTTAATACTGAAGGGGCATATCAATCTACAGTTAGATCATGGCTCATACCTCTTTAAGATTTGCTAGTTTGAATGTTAATGGCTTGGGAAATCCCATAAAACGCACAAAAGTGTTTTCTTTTCTCAAACGCTCGAAAGTCCATATTGCATGCTTACAGGAAACACATCTCAATGCCTCCGAAAGCAAAAAATTACAAAGAGACTGGGTGGGGGCTGTGCATTACTCGCCTGCTGTGGGAAAAAAGGCAGGGGTGGCAGTGCTTGTGCATAAGAGTGTTTCTTTTCAGGTGTTGTCTGAAATGACAGACCAGGAAGGTAGATACCTTATTCTTGTAGGTAAACTCAATGGGAAAGACATCACTATATGTAACATTTATGGCCCTAACACTCCAGATAAAAGGTTCTTCTCTTCTCTTTCCAATCTGTTGTTAGCACATGGAAAAGGTGGTATATTCCTGATGGGGGACTTTAACAGTGTGCATGATCCGGTACTAGATCGCTCAACACCCCCGGGAAAACTAACTCCACAGCTCCAGAAAACTAGTATTAACCAGCTATGTCAAGATTTACATCTCCTGGATTTTTGGAGAACTTTAAATAGTGATGCACGTGATTATACCCATGTCTCTAAAGCACACAGCACTCTATCAAGGATAGATTATATCCTGGGCTCTCAATCTATTTTTCACCAGATATCCTCAGCAGAGATAGGTCCTATGGGAGTTTCGGACCATGCGATAATTTGGATAGACCTTCATTTGGATAATGCAGTACCGCCTCACTTGTGGTGGCGGTTCCCAGCGTATTTAAGGGAGGATGTCCCTTTCCAAAAGTATTTGCGCGAAAAATGGGAACAATACCAAATCCATAATGAGCAGCATAGACAGGATGCCAGCTTATTCTGGGAAACCGGAAAGGTAGTTATGAGGGGAGAAATAATATCATACGTGCGAAGCAGGAATAAATTAATTCATGAAAAGATCATATTGTTGGAAGGGGAGCTTAAACAGGCCAAGTGGGCTATGATTCAAGTCCCTACCCAGGCTCACTTTCATAAATACTATGCCATTTTAGGTTCTTTACAATCATATCTCCATCAAAAATCCTTAAAGGCTTTTCATTATAAGGAGCATACATACTTCCGATTTGGGAACAAATCTGGTAGATTACTGGCAAAATTGGTGAAACTCCGTCATAGCAAGACATATATCGATAGATTAAAGACACCGCAGGGCGCTTGGGCTGTGCAGGGGAAGGACATATGTGAGGTACTGAAAAGTTTCTATGAAAATTTGTATACAGAAGATAGAAAGGGAGGCAGTGAGGAGGAAGCCTCTTTTTTCAAGAGTCTTAGTATACCTCAGATTACCCCAGTTCAGTTGCAGTTTCTGAACTCCCCCATCTCGAGCACTGAAATCCAATCAGTTCTTCGGACATGTAAAGCAGGCAAAGCCCCAGGCCCGGACGGGTTTACATATGATTATTATAAAATTCTGGGGGATTCGATTACTGAAGCTCTTGGCTCATTTTATAAGGGAGCGCTGGAACAAAATCACTTTCCATCCCACTTCAATCAGGCATATATTACTGTCCTACCTAAGCCAGGGAAGGATCTCACTAATCCGGCGTCTTACCGACCAATTTCATTATTAAATTGTGATCTCAAAATATTGGCAAATGTCTTGGCGAAACGACTTGGTGAGGTCCTTCCCTTCTTGATTTCTCCACATCAGGTAGGATTTGTAAAGGGAAGGTCGGCTAGTTCTCATATTGTAAAACTGATCACTGCTATTTCCTACTGTCAAAAGCACAAATTACCATCTATGGCAGTGAGCTTTGATTCGGAAAAAGCGTTTGATCGGGTTTCCTGGGATTACTTGTTCTCTGTACTGGGGAGGTATGGACTTTCTGGGGATATTTCTTCATATATCTCCCTATTATACAAAACACCTACGTCACACATACTGGCGAACGGTCATGCATCACAAGCTTTTGAACCTAAGCGGGGAGTTCGGCAGGGATGCCCGTTGTCCCCTTTACTATATATTATGGCAATAGATCCGCTGTTACGGCTAGTGTTCCAAAATGTCTCCATTAGTGGTCTTACACATCAGGGTTTTACATTCAAAGTAGCAGCATTTGCTGATGACATCCTCATTTATTTAACGAATCCACAACAGTCCTTACCGAGGGTCCTTGAGCTCCAAACATGGTATGGGGCTTTCTCCGGACTGAAAATCAATGTGGACAAGTCTGAGGCTCTAGAAATATATGGAGACTTAGGAGTGACATGGGGTGCCTCGTTTCCCCTTAAGTGGGCTAAAACCAGCATCAAATATTTAGGAGTCTTTATTCCCAATGTTATTACATCTATTTATGATATTAATGTGCAGCCCTTATTACAAAAAATGGGAAAACGCTTGGCCAATTGGATTTCACTCCCATTATCTTTGACAGGGCGTATTCATCTGTTTAAGATGATGGAATTACCCAAATGGTTATACCTATTTCAAATGCTCCCAATTTGGCTCTCTAACAAGGACCTGGGGGCCATTTATAAAACTTTAACAACATTTTTGTGGAGGGGGAAACGAGCTAGATTAGCTTTGCGGCATTTGCAAATTAGACTGGGTCAAGGGGGTATGGCCTGCCCGAATTTCAGGGACTATAATCTAGTAAGTATGTTGCGCCACATCCGTGACTGGATACTGGATACGGAATTTTTCTCTCCGACTAGTCTATTGCGTGGATGGTTTCATAATTTTTCATTATCATCCCTTATACAGTTTAATCAGAGCCAAATCCCACAAGAGTATAGAGGATACTTGATA
The DNA here is from genome assembly GCF_901001135.1 of Rhinatrema bivittatum. NCBI lineage: Eukaryota > Metazoa > Chordata > Amphibia > Gymnophiona > Rhinatrematidae > Rhinatrema > Rhinatrema bivittatum. The sequence continues at coordinate 444,053,375 of NC_042615.1, read as the reverse complement.
CTTCAATCGAGTAGGCAGGCATGGTCCTATCTATGCGCTAAAATGAAAATTCCTCGGGGCCCACTCCCTTTTCTTATGGAATTATGTGCTAACCCTTGTTTTCCACCGGGTATGGGACAATCTGTTTTTCAAGGATGGGCACAAAAAGGGCTGGTAAAGGTGTCTCAATTGTTCTCTTCTATGGAACATGGGATGTACAGCTTTGCTGAGCTCCAGAGTAGGTACCGTTTACCCAAGGAGGATTTTTATGCTTATCTTCTGGTGCGCCATTATGTTCTTCATGAAAAATGGCCTACTGTCCCCATACGTTCTCGGGTGGGTCTCGAAGCCTTGCTGTGTACCAGACCACATATAAAATATTCTTGTTCGACATTCTCTACATTGCTACAGTCACATTTGAATATTGATGCCTACGCTATCGTCCTGAATAAGTGGGCCAAATACCCTCTTATCTCCCTAACTATTATACAAATTAAACGTTACTTTTTACAAAGCCGTAAAATTACCGAAAATGCCAATTTGAGAGAGCTCCATTTTAAGTTTATCTGGCAGTTATACTGTTCTAATTCATTGGCTCATAAGTTGGGGATTGCATCCTCACCTCTCTGTTTGAAGTGCACTAGGATGGAGGGGCATTATTTACATGGTTTTTGGGAATGTAGTAAATCTCTCAGTTGTGGATTGGGGTTCAGCTGCATTGCTCTCAGATTTGCGATTGTACACTCTCATTGGACCCAATGTTGTGGCTATTTGGTTTGTTCAATAGTACCCATGACATACTTAACGTTTCACAAAAACTTTTCATCCATAAAGCAGGTATTGTTGCCAAGCATGTAATCGTTCAACATTGGATATCCCCAGATACACCGAGCCTCCAGCATTGGCATAGGAAATTACTGCAGATGGCCACTTTTGAACTTATGACAGCAAAATCGTTGGGTGTTTTGAAACAAAGACAGGTCAATGACGTGTGGTCAGCGTACCTCCAACAACAACCAACTCCTCTGGTACCATACCTTGATGTCCTGGACTTATCGCAGATCTAGGAGGCTTCTGGTCCTGACAGGTTTCAGGATTTGGGACTCTATTCTCTTATAGGTTTTTGAGGGAAGCAGCTTCATACATATTTTTTTTTTTTCAATATGCTTTCATATCCACTCATGCTTCTTGTTTGCTATTTATGTGTATGGGGGGCATTCTTTTTATGTAGTGCAGACCTTACAAAACTAAATAGTATATTGAGGTGTAGCATGATATTAACAAATGACATTAGCAAGATTTCCTTTGCGGACCTACAGTGTTTTGTTGCTTACTGGTTTGTAACCACCTCCTATAATACAGTTCTCACATGCATTTTTGTTCTGCATTTTTGTTTAGCATTACTGTTCTGTTTTACAATAACTAGGGGTCCCATCTTAGGTTGTATTGCCTAACTAACACATGATGGTATTGTACTATCCTATGTACTATCCTATGCACTTACTGCCATGTTATGCATCTATTTTATTCTATATTATTCTATGCTAATCTATTTTATTACGTTCTTAAGATGCTTTATTAAGATATTATCTTATTTGATATTTCCATTAAGTAGTTCTGGAGGAGGGATCGAGAGAACCGGGCTTGTGGCAAAGGGAGGGAGGGGGGAGGGAGGGGTAGGGCTCTCATAGTCTTGAGGGGAGGAAAGCAGTTCATTCAAACTTACTGTCACTTATGATATTTCCGCTGATACTGCCTGATGGGGGGGTGAATTCAGCAAATGGTTATGCAACGTTATGAATATTATTGTCAAGCAGTTTGTTTTGTTGTGTTGACTTTATCTGGTGATGTATAGACCATTGTTTGGATGTTCTAAAATCTCAATAAACATATATACCACAAAAAAAAATCCGGGGTCGGCGCGCGCAAGGGGGTGCACATTTGTGCAACCTGCGCGCGCCGAGCCCGGCGCGCGTTGCCTGTTCCCTCCGAGGCCGCTCCAAAATCGGAGCGGCCTTGGAGGGAACTTTTCTTCGCCCTCCCCCCACCTTCCCCTCCCTTCCCCTACCTAACCCCCCCCTGGCCCTATCTAAATCCCCCCCTACCTTTGTTGCCAGATTTACGCCTGCTTTCAGCAGGCGTAAATCTGCGCGCCAGCGACTTGCTGGCGCGCCATCACCCGACCCGGGGGCTGGTCCGGAGGCCTCGACCATGCCCCCGGGCTGGCGCTACGCCCCCGATCCCGTCCTGAATCACCCCCTGACCCCGGTCCTGCCCCCGGACATGCCCCCTCCCCGCCCCTTTTACGAAGCCCCGGGACTTACATGCGTCCCGGGGCTGTGCGCGCGCCGGCGGCTTATGCAAAATAGGTGCGCCGGCGTGCGAGAGCCCTGCGCGCGTAAATCCAGCCGGATTTACGCGCGCAGGGCATTTAAAATCCGGCCCTATATTTCATCTGCCATTTAGAAATCTCAGAAAGTCCTTCTGTAGTTCTTCACAATCTGCTGCTGTTTTAACAACTCAGAATAATTTTGTGTCATCTGCAAATCTGGACACCTCACTCATTGTTCCTTTCTAAAGATCATTTATGAATATATTAAATAACACAATCTGAAATAGACAAAACTTGAAATAGAAACCCCTTGAAACTTGTACAAAAGTGGAAAAATAGAAACAAAAATACATTAACTTCCACACTTAAGTCAAGTCCCCATCATTATTTTGATAACTGGAAGCTATTATGTTGGAGCTGCTGAGCTCCATCATTATTCTTGTGGAGAATGGGGGGTGTTTACTACAAAATGGTCACCTCCCCCCACCACCATCCAGAAGAACAACAGAAGCTTGGTGTTCCCAACATAACAACTTTCGATCCCCCATGACTTGCAGCACTTTGCTTCCCCCAAACCAGCACATGCCCAGGGCCAGTATCCCTTCTTTCTCCTGTACACAACAACCAGCCAGTCAGCCTCCAGCCCTAACCCCTTCCCACAGCTTGTCAGCCTCAACAACTTCCAGATTCCCCCATTCAACAGTAAGCCTTGAATGAGCCCAATCTAATTAGCCTCATGAACCCCCTTCCCCAGCCAGCCTCCTGCCTTCCCCAATAAGCCTCAGCCTCAGGATCCTCCTGCTCCCCTATCAAGCCTCTACTTTTGGGATCCTCCCTCTTTTTTCTTAGCATACCAGTCCCTTACTTGTCTGCAGGCTGGCTTGCTGTCTGTAGAGGATATGCTGCTTCTCTGCATGGCTCACCATCTCAATGTCTGTATTCTCATGCTGTTCTGCATGTCTTGCCAGTTGAACATCCCCTACAGAGAACAAGCTGACCTGGAGGAAAACTACACACAAGCATTGCTGGATGCCGAAATTTGGTCAGACCATGGCCTGGGTGGCCTACCCCATTCTGATGCCTATGCATCCACAACAAGTATTCAATTTTACACTCCCTACCACTTTCTCAGAGATCATCTGTGCTTATCCTATGCCTTCTTGAACTCAAATTCTGTTGTTTCTACCTTCTCCCCATGGGAGGCTGTTACTACTACTCTCTCTGCAATGAAATATTTCCTTTGATAACTCTTAAGTCTACCCCCTTTCACGCTCATCCCATGACCCCTTCGTTCTAGCACCTCCTTTCCATTTAAAGAAGTCTGCTTCCTGTGCATGGAAACCCATCTTGCCTTTCCCCTAGGGTATACATGTTTAGACTGTCAAGTCATTCCCCCATATACTTTAGAACAAAGACTACTTACCATTTTAGTAGCAACCCTCTGGACCTACTCCAATCAGTTTATATATATTTTTAAGGCTCGAGAAAGACTCGAAAATTGTACACATTATTCAAAATGAGGACTGATTAGGGACTTACACAGGGACAATATCACCTCCTTTTTTCTGCTGACCATTCCTTTCCTTATGTAGCTAAGCATCTTTCTGGCTTATACACCTGTTTCGCCACCTTAAATTCTTCAGATACAATCACCTGCAGAGCCCACTTTTCTTTCATGCTTAAAATAATTTCACCCCCTAAACTACTACTCTTGAGTTTTTGCAGCTCAAATGCAGGACTGTATTTTTTTAGCATTTAATCTTTGCTACCAGACTGAGCTTCACTAGATCATTATTGTATCATCTGCAGAAAAAAAAATGTTCTAACAATCCTACCACAATGTGGCCTACAAAACGTTTGAAAAGAACAGGTCTAGGAACTGATTCCTGCAACACTTGGATCATGTAATCCATTGGATTCCAGAAACTGCACCATCCTTTTAGTAACAGTTCTATTAATTTTTAGAGATGTGCATTCATTTTGGGCCAAATTGGAAAATTTTCAAAGAAATTGTCCAATTCGGCATGGGTCAGAGGGCCCAAATCCTGAGATGGATTTTCCCCGAACTTCAGGGAAAATTAGTTGTTCGGGTTAGCCGGGAGGGGGGGGTGGGCGCACATTTATTTAAAAAAACAACAAACCCACCCCAACCCTTCAAATTTACTTAATCACCCCCCCCCCCCCCACCACCATCTCAAACCCCCCCCCCCCAGACTTACTGAAAGCCTTGGTGGTCCAGCGGGGGTCCCGGGAGTGATCTTCCCCTCGCTGTCGGGCCTGCCAGGAATCAAAATAGCGCCGGTGGCCCTTTGCCCTTCCCATGTGACAGGGGCTACCGGTGCCATTGGTCAGCCCCTGTCACATGGTAGGAGCAATGGGCGGCCGGCGCCAGCTTACTCCTTCCATGTGCCAGGGGCCAACCAATGGCACCGGTAGCCCCTGTCACATGGAAAGGGCAAAAGGCCACCGGCGCCATTTTGATTAGTGGCAGCTGACGGCCCGAGAGGGAGAGATCACTCCCGGGACCCCGCTGGGCCACCAGGGCTTTTAGTAAGTCTTGGGGGGGGGGGAACAGGATGGTGGTGGTGGGGGGGGGGTGATTGTAATTAAGTAAATTTGAAGGGTTGGGGTGGGTTTGTTTTTTTCGTAGACAATCACCGAAAAAAAAACAAACGACCCGCTGAAAAACAAAGTTTTCCAGGAAGCGCCCGACCCGTAGCCCGATCCGAAATCTAAAAACGACACACATCTCTATTAATTTTCTCACCATAGAGTTTAGACTAACAGGTCAATAATTCCCAACATTCTACTTACTTACACTTTTTTTTAATAAGAACTACATTTGCCTGTCTCTGGTCCTCTGGAACGACAGTCAACTCTAAAGAAGCATTGAAAAGGTGAGCCAGTGGAGCAGCCAGATCTTCTTTAAGTTCCCTTAATTCCCTTGGATGTATGTGATCCCATTGCTTTACCTACTTTTAATTTAGCAAGCTCCTCATGAACACACATTTCTGAAAACCATTTTGAGGTTATCTCACTTCCAACCTTATCTATGCTCCTTTTATGTGATCCTATCCCTGGCTCTTCCTCAGTGAACACCCAAACAGAAATATTTGTCAACAATTCCACTTTTCCTTTCATCAGCCTCTATATATTTCGCCCCTTCATCTTTGAGTCTCATGATTCCACGTTTGCACTTCTTCCTGTCAGGGCTGATCTTAGGAGGTTGCGAGCCCAGGGTGCATCAACAGCAAGGGGACCCTGCAATACTGAAATTATAGTGTTGGGGATGGGTCTACTATGGCAGAGTGGGGACTCCCAAATTATGCGGCCCAAGTGATCACCCCCTTTTTGACTCCCTAAGGATGGCCCTGCTTTCTATTACTAACATTCTTAAAAATATAGTCTTCTGCTCCAATTTTACCATATTTGCTATTTTTAATTCCATTTGCATCTTTGAATTTCTGACTACTTTCCAGCTTCTCTTAGCTTTTTCCAGATATTATCACCTGTCTTCCTCTTTCTGTCATCTCTTGTAGTTTATGAAAGTCTAACATTTTTCCCTTACTTTTTCAGCTTCTTCTTTAGAAATCCATAGTAGCCTCTTTTTCCTCTTTCCTTTATTTACTTTCCTAACAAAAAGGCAAGTTGTCTTATGATATTTCATTTTAGTTTTGCCCATTGTTCTACTTCCCCCTAGATTTTCCAATCTGACTAATGAATCTTTGAGGTACTCCCCCCCCCCCCACCCACCCCCATTTTAACAGAGTTAGTTTTCCTGAATTATGACCTTCACCTTTGAATGAAGCTTTATTGCCTGTGCTTTAATACTGAACCAAACCAACTATGGCAGAAACAGTGTGTGGGTTTCATTACCAGTTGATACAAGAGTTCTTCCTTTAGAGAATCCAGGATCTTCCTGCTTGTAGATAACATTGCAGGTGGGATGTTCCGATCAACATCCATTAAAACGAAATCCCTAGCAATCACATCTCTCCTTTCATTGCAATTTTGTGAATATACTCCATTAAATCTCAATCCATTTCTTCTATCTGTGATGGAGCTCTGTACATTACACCAATATAAATAGATTTTCCATTCCATCTTTCCCAATGAAGCCTCAGTGCCTCCTCCTCTGTGCCTCAAAAACCCTGTAGTTCTGTTGCCCTAATATTTTTTTATATATAATTCCACTCCTCCATTTTGTTCTACACTGTCCTTCCTGAATATATTGCAGCCTGATATATCTATATACCATTCATAGTTTTCCATATACCATGTCTCAAGATAGCCGCTACATCCACGTCAAGCTCTTCCATGACTGCTTCGAGATTTAGGTCATTATTTTTTTTATACAATATACATTAGTGTATAAAGCTATCTGGATGTTTTCCCATTTCTATACAAGTGTTAAATATCTTACTAACCCAAGGACTTTGTTCACCCATTCCTGTCAATCCTAGTTTAAAGCCCTGCTCAACAGGTTTTACAAACTGTTTTGGAAGACCCTTCTTTGATAGGTGGACCCCAAGTCTGCTCAGCAAGTCTTAAAAGATCATCCCCTTGTTCAGGAAAATGAAATGCTCTTGTTGATACCCTCTATGTAGTTATTCATTCACCTCCTGAATACGAGCTTCCCCCCTGGCCTTTGTCATTGACTGGGAGGATTAAGGAGAATAACAGCTGTGCACACATCTGTTTTACCCTTTCTCCCAGAGTCATTAAGTCACTTTTCATATGATCTGTGTGGTACTCAGCAGTATCAATTGTAACAACATGGATGAGCAGTATCTGAGAAAAATCAGTAGGCTTGAGGATTTTCAGCAATCTTTCCTTAATGTCTCAGATTTTGGCACCTGCTAGACAGAACACTTCCTGGGACAATATGTCTGGTTGGCAGATGGATACCTTGTTCTCCCTCAGAATCAAGTCAGCAACCACTACTATGCTTTACCTCCTAGGTGCAGTGGGTTGTGGGGTTTGCAAGTTTCAGTTTCTCCTCATCATGGGATGGTATCTCCTCCTCCACTTCCAAGGCTGTATACTGTCCTTCAGCTCGAGGGGAATAGGTGTTAAGGTGTACAGTATAGTTACTGTAGCAATTAAGGCCCAACTGTCATCTTGTGGTCCAGTTTTACCTTTACCTATGCTTGAGTTTTCCATCTTTGACATTCTGATGTAGTTCTTATTCTTCTGGATGTTTCTCAGTTTTTCCACCTCCTTTCTGAGTTCCTCCACCTGCAGACATCAATCACAATGAACCAGTTCTTCACTGTGGGTGAGGACATCTGTCTGGGCAGCAGCAGAAGTAGCAACAGTTTGAAGATATGATATTTCCTGGCCATCCTCCAGCTGTTAGGAACTTCCTGTTGAAAGAATGAGAAAGACATACAAAAGTACCTACCTTTTCCTCAACTGTATGACAAGTACAATTACCTACCCTGTGGAATCTAACTTCCATATTCAGAATCCTTGTTTGTACTCATGTATCCTTGCTCACTTCTTGCTTTGAAGTATGAAGTGCCTTACTTTTTCTTTCAGACTACAATATGTACTTATGATGTATATAAATGTATAAAGTGTGTAGTTTAGTATAGCTCTCATTGCTCAATATTGTTGGTTAGGGTATAAAAGTAAATCATATCAACTAGAAATAATTACCACAAAAATCTAGTATGGTGCTACCATTCAAGCTCATCAGAAATTTACTGAATTATTTGTTCTATTTGCAAATAATAAAAATGTAACCTAAATCACTTACGAACTCTTCGCTTCCTTGTACAAATCAATACTTTCTCCAGCTGATGACTAGTAATTTTTTTTTTTAATTTTGTATTTATATTATTATTACATTAACAATCAAAATAATCATGACTGAACAGGAAACAAAATTTAGCCATTCTCCATATTCCAATATAATAACAAAGTACAAACATTCCCCAAATTAATGGCTAACATCGTAGTTCTCAAAAAAAAGGGGATCCAATTCTCATGAGAGCACTAACATAATATAACTTTACAGAAGATATTAGTAGATAGGACTTACTACTTAATTAATAGAACATTAGCTTACTGAGGTAAGGAGACTTCTGGTAGATTTATTACTACATTGGGAGTCACTCTATCTGATATAAATTTTACCAATTGGGATGGAACAAAAAATGTATAATTAACTTCTTGATACCTTATGTTACATTTACAAGGGAATTTTAATTTAAATTTTGCTCCCATATTTAAAACCTGCGGTCTCATCAACAAGAATTGTTTCCTTCTCTCCTGTGTTTTCTTCGCTACATCTGGGAAAATCTGTACCTTCATCTGAAGAAATAACTCTTTTATATTTCTAAAATACATTTTCATTACCAAATCCCTATCTGAATCCAACAGGAAAGAAACAATTAATGTTGCAGGTTGGGCCAAGTTAGTGTCCGACGTCTCTAGTAACTCTGAAATATTTAAAGGTGAAAGTGTTCTAAATTCCTGACCTTCAACAGGTTTTTCCTTCCATGGTATCACATAATGTATCTTAGTTAATGGAGGCATTGTTTGGTCAGAAAATTTCAATATTTCTTGAGCATATTTCAACCACATATCTCTTGCTGATACCAGAGGAACCTTTGGAAAATTTATCAATCTCAGTGTTTTCCCCCGTGCTTGATTCTCCATATTTTCAAGCCTTTTATCAAGGATTTGATTTTCTTTAATCAAATTTGTATATAGATCTTTTAAGTTTCCTATATTTTGTTGCACTGAGTCCAATACCATTTGCTGTTTGACTTTTTCTTCTTGCAGGACCTTTACTTGCAAACCCAGGTCTTCAACTTTAGTTGCTACCGGGTTTAATTGGAGAAAAATGTTCTCATTCAAAACTACTAAGGTTTCCCATATTGTACTTAAAGTTATATCAGGAGGTCTCACCAATGGAATAAGATTCCTTCGTAAATTAACCTCTTTCTCCAGGCTATTCTCTCCTGAAGTCATCCTCTCTCCTCGCGCTGAAAACCGCTCAGCTCCTCCGATAACCTCGGGTTCTACCGCGGCGTCTGATGTAATCTCTCCCCCCCGTGCTTCCGGGGCTGGTGACCTCATCAGGTCGCGTCGGAGTCGACTCCCGATGGGCCTCCCTGACCTCCGTGGGATTCGCTGGCGGTGTTCTAATCACCGGGGAAATCGAGATCTCCAGGTCCCGGAGCGATTCTGATGGAATAGGGCTCTCCTGAACCGACTCCAGCGGACATCCTCCCGGCATGGCAAGTCCAAGCACCACATGTGCGTCCATCGGTCCGGTTTTAGGGGTTCCTAGGGGGTTCTCTACCGAGTCCCTCTCCTTGGCCCTTCTTTTCCGGCCCGAGTGCGGCATTTCCAGAGGAAAAAGGGTTATTTCAAATTCACGATGCAGGGCAACGCTTCTGTGGTGCTACTACTCCACCATCTTGGATCCCTTCGTATTTCTCCTCTAGTAATTTATCCTAATCTATTTACATATGAGTTCTAGTAGACATACTGAGGCAAATATTTAGCACCACTTAGCCATATATGTTTCAACTCATCTGGCTAAGTAGTGGTGGCTGAATATACGTATGGGATCAGCGGCTGCCACTTAGCCAGATAACTACTAAATAGTTAACCCGCTACGTGGTAGTGGGGAATGGGCATAACTGGAAGCAATCTAGTTAGCCAGATAACTTATCCAGCTAACTCTGTTATTCAGATCGCCAAATAACTTATATGGCTAACTCTGGCTGGGTCATAGAAGTGTCCTAAAGTTAGCTAGATAGAATTAGGGCCTTATTTTATAAACAGATCGCACATGATAAGGGACATTTCGCACGCAAAATGTCCCTTATCGCGTACGATACCAAAATGGGGGCGGAGTCGGACCCGGAAGAAGAGGAGTCGGGGTGTCACCGGGGCCGACTCCGCGAAGACGCCCGGATGATGAAAAGGTAAGGCCCTTTTTGCGTCTGAGTTCTGTATAAATTACCTCTCTTTGTAAAAGGTGCTTCTCTGCAAGTATTGTACACAAGGATATTACACAGAATTTAGTTAAAGCAAATATAAATTTATTATTGAATATCCTTGGGAGGTACAGACAGCCAGACCTATAACAGGTAAAGCACTACAGTCTGTCTCTCTTAGTATATTGTGAGAGCTGCGTTTTATAGGTTTAAACCATAGAGAAATGCCTGTGAGCCTATGATGATAATCACTTATGCAGTATGACATAAAATGAAATAGGATAGACTGAAACTACTTTAACCTGAAACTCTCCACCCACATGAAGGCCCCTTTGTGACTAGCCTTGCTTTTTCCAGATGTGTGCCGCTTCTTCTGAGATTCTTTTGTCCTGTCAATATGTCAATCTCTTCAATTTGCCTTCTATTCTCATGGGGCATTGGGCCAGTCGATTAGAGATGGGTAGTCCGAGAATGTGGCCTGGGAATATGGCCTCAGTCATTTGCCATCTGTAACCTCATGACCTTCTAGCATAGGCTTTGTAGAGCCTAAATGTATTCCAGATGTCTTCCAAAGTCTTGAATCTAAGGTCAGTTACAGGTTTGTTCCTATGGCCAAAATTGCAAGCAGGCCACAGACAATGAAGGAGTGAGCAATACTCAATAGTCTCCATATTAGCCTGCCCATATATCAGTTCGCACCCAATAGCTACACCTTCTATGGTGGCGCTATTGGGTGCGAAACCGGCAGCGATCGCACCACAACAGTGCGATCGCTGCTGGCTAGCGCAGGCCCGCCCCCCGTTTTGGCCCCCGCCCCTCATTTCCTAAAGTATCGCAGGCCTGCAATACTTTAGAAAATGAGGCTCTTAGCCAGCTAACTTTTACATAGTTGGGTATATTCAGTGGTGCATCGGTGCTGCTGATTATCTTGTCTGAGTTTGCCAGATAGGTTTATCTGGATAACTAGCTCAGCCGCGTAGAGGCTGAATATGAATCTCACTATTTCTTTTAATTTAGGTCAAGTTTAATTTTGCACTTATTTGTATAATGTCATTAATTGATACTTTTCTACACCATTATTTTCTCAAATCCCCTGAATGGGCAGTACTTAATATACCAAGTTTGAATGAGGGCTAAATTTGAGACAGTATGGGAGGGAGTAGCAGATATATATGACACTCTCAAGCAGAAATAAATACATTTCAAAGACACAATCAAGCAAACTAGCTTCTGAGCAGAAGGAAATAAGTATAAAATGCAATCAATCAATCAATCAGCAAAGTTCCCTAGCAGAGAGAATTACATTTCAGAAGACACAAATCAATCAGGCAATCAAAAAGCACAATCAGGCAAAACTTGAAGAATTCAGTTTGTGCTGAAGTATAAAAATGACCTTACATTACGCCAAGTCCTCTAGTCACTTGAGGCAGATTCTTCAGGAAGAGTTGAAAAACTGAGCGGCACAGATTATGAAACTTTGGAATGAGTCTACAGCACATTTGCATGTAATTTATATTTTTCAAAAGTACATTTGAACTGAACATCTACCATTTAAAAAGTATTGTTTTCATTCATTTTTTTAAATTAACTCTTCTTAACATAAACATATCCAAGAGGAAAGCCCAACAAAATAAAAAAAAAAAATCAATAATTAGAGCAGCTGCTTCAAATTAACAAAAAATGGTGGTGGTGGTAGGGAGGATACAAAATAGAGAGAACAAATTCCCAATGAGACAAAAAAAAAATAAAAACACAGCTGTTCGCTGGTAAATATAAGATAGGTCTATTTGCATTCAAATGCAAAATAATCAGAAAAGCTTCAACTACTATTAAATGAAAGAATCAGCAATACTAGTAGGAGTGCTAGAAAGAAAATCTTATTCCAGCTTTTTAAAATTGTTCAGGCTTAGAAGAGTAGCAAATCTTATCTTTACATTTTTAAGGCATTTACAAAGGTATTTCAGCATAAATTGTACATCTAATTGCAACATCTCTCAGCTCATACTTAGAAATGTCTCCCCAAGTAATTGTATTGCACATGTAAAATCAAGGATAATTTTGTATTTTATAATCTAAAAAGGATATGTCAAGCTCTTGCAAGAACAATTTTAGTATCCAGTTATGATTTGACATTATTACAAAAGTAACAATTTAATATAGCCTTACTCTCAATATGTGAAAATATCTCTATTTTAAGAATACACAGGGAGCCTAACTTTGAAAGCTATTCAAGGTACAGCATTTGTGTGCATAAGTGGACTTGCGGGGAACAGTGCTAGCATTTTATATACTGTGAGGCGGGAGCTGCACAATTTATAAAATCCTGCAATTTATAAAATTATATACTGTGAGGCGGGAGCTGCACAATTTATAAAATCCTGCAATTTATAAAATTCTGTCCTGAAAGTATGCACCTATTTTTCAGCACATGCATATATTTCCAACACAAGAAAACTATTATTTTCTCTTCCCTTTTTAGAAACATATGTGCATATATTTTAAGCATGAAATAATTATGACTCTGCGAATACACCCTCCCCCCCCCCCCCAGAATTAAACGTGGAGGCAGATATTTGATAAAGTGCATGCAAGTAATTATTACTAGTTTGCCCATTTCTTCTCTGCTTAATCCCATCTCTTCAGCCTGAATCCTCACCAATTCTCCCATTCCTCCTACTCAAAGACTGGTGACAACTGACAAGTCCAGTTTCACTTGTGTGAGTCATTTAGCAGGTGTAAATGCATATGAACATGTCCGGAAATGTATACATGTAAGATCTCTAACAAAACAGAAACCATTTCATATACACCTGAACCCTTACACTACCCCCCTTTCTCCCCAGTAAAATATACATACAAAGCCAAAAATAAGCACATATGCATACCATTTTGTTTTCTCTGCAGACTACACAGAAAAGAAAGAAAAGGGATGAGTTCAACATGTGTACTTTATGCAAATTTTAGAAAGGGAAAGTACTCGCATTGTTTTCCTTTGAAATTTTGGATAAAGTGAATATGTTAAAACTGCGCCCAGGGAGCTTAACTATATGTGCATGTGCAAGTGGATACATGAAAATTTATACTAGCATTTTTTATAACATCTGTAGCAGGAGCTGCTCAGTTCATAAAACACTACGTACTTATGCTCTAAGGGCATGCACATATGTTTCCCACCCAAAAATTGCAGACCACAGACAAGTTCAATCTGAATAGTGCCAGTGAAGGAGCAGGAGTAAAGTTGCGTGAATAAGTTAGATAATGTATACGCAAATATTTTCTATAAAATAGCAACTTCCACATGAACCTCTTGACCCCCACCCCAGAATACTCCTAGAATATCCCTCTTTTGGGCTGGTAAACGTGCACATAAGACTAAAAAAATGAGCCTACGTTTGATGCTTATAAAATAGCATGTATATGCGTGTATATGCTCATTTTTCATACATAACTCCTTTGAAAATGGACTCAATAGTGTACAGCTTTGGAGGGAGGGAGGATTGAATACAAATGGGAACAAAAAGGGATAAAGGCTAACAAACATAAATAACAATCATTTTCAAACTTTCAAGTGTGCAGCTGATCTCTGAACATCATTAACTTTTGTTTTTTCCATTTCAGGTTTCTCTTTTTACTTTTCAGTTTTCTTCTCTTTCTTCCCTCTTAGCCCATGCTTTCACTAGAGCCTTGTCTCCCAGATACTTCATTTCTCTTCATCCTTCCCTTGTATAGTCTCCCTTTTCTCTATAGTTCCTCTTTTCTGCCTCATAGTTTTCCCTTCTTTACCTCTTTTGCTCTATCTTTTCTTATAAGAACATAAGAACATGCCATACTGGGTCAGACCAAGGGTCCATCAAGCCCAGTATCCTGTTTCCAACAGGTTCTTATGGCCTGTTTCCAGGCCATAAGAACCTGACAAGTATCCAAAAACTAAGTCTATTCCATGTTACCGTTGCTAGTAATAGCGGTGACTATTTTCTAAGTCAACTTAATTAAAAGCAGGTAATGGACTTCTCCTCCAAGAACTTATCCAATCCTTTTTTAAACACAGCTATACTAACTGCACTAACCACATCCCCTGGCAACAAATTCCAGAGTTTAATTGTGCGTTGAGTGAAAAATAACTTTCTCCGATTAGTTTTAAATGTGCCACATGCTAACTTCATGGAGTGCCCCCTAGTCCTTCTATTATCCAAAAGAGTAAAAAACTGATTCACATCTACCCGTTCTATACCTCTCATGATTTCAAACACCTCTATCATATCCCCCCTCAACCGTCTCTTCTCCAAGCTGAATGGTCCTAACCTCTTTAGTCTTTCCTTTTTCCCCTTTACTGTTTCCTTTTTCTCATTGCTTTCTCTCTCCTTCTCTCCCAGTCTTCTCTCACTCTCTTCCTATCTCAGATTCATTCCAGTTAATTTTTCCTTCCTGGTCTCTTACTTCAGCTGATATTCATAAGAACATAAGACTTGCCATGGTGGGTCACACCAGGGTCCATCAAGCCCTGTATCCTGCTTCCAACAGTGGCCAATCCAGGTCACAAGTACCTGGCAGGATCCCAAGGGGTAGAGAGATTCCAAGCTGCTTATTCAGCCTTACAACTGCTTCCTTCCTCTCTGCATGCATGATTCTGTTGGCATCAGTGGGCATTGCAGCAGCATCAGTAGATGGAAGGTTCTCAGGAAAGTAGAGTGCAAATTGGCAGTAGCAGCCCAGTATGGCAAGGTAGCCCAGTCTGAAGCCAGAAGCAGCGGTCCTCCGTATCAAGGAGGAGGGAGGTCAGGGCAGCCTGTCCGCACCCACAGTGGAAGGAGGGAGGGAGACCGGACCGTTCACATTAACACAACAGAGCTACATCCTGTGGTAGTTGCCACAGTTATAGAATCAGTGTAAAAGGGGCATTATGCTTATAGTTAATTAGAATAAGTAATGAAATAAGAACACAAAATTGTGTGTATTCTAGGCAGTTAGCCATCAGTCCCATTCATTACCACTTCTAGTTTTAAGAGTTGTTGTTTTTTGTTTTTTTTTTAAATAATTTTCAGAAATTAGACAATATTGTATACCAAGTGAATGCACATGGATCTGTAATTTTTCAGATGAGAAAAGCTGAATATAGTTATAGAGTAAGAAACAAATGAATTAAAGATTTAAGCATTTCAGAAAAATATGAAGCTTTCCACCAATTAGCTAAATTATATTTTCAAGTTATCAAAATGGAACATAAAACTATACCTTGATAAGTACTGCCCAGAGGTGATATTCCATTCCTCTCTCTCTGTGTCCATACAGTTTGTTGTGCTGGGGACGAGGGCCAGTTCAGGATGGACAAAGGTTGCCATTGCCATAGCTCTGGCTATCAATTCCATGGCATCCTGCACATAGTGTTCAAAATAGGACTCTGAAGTTTTCCCATGAGCTATTAGACCCAGGGGCAACCCTTCAGTCCTCAACTCTTCTGCATTCTGTGAATCCCCCAAAATCCAATGGAACTCTGGAAGCATCACTCCAATCTGTGTGGTGATTTCAAAAACCCTCCTGGTGTTTTCCATGCTGCACCCGAACATGACGATGGTGGTGGTGGTGTCCTTAATGCTCTCCAGCTGAATGTGCAAGTAGTTTGTAAGATTGCTTCTGGAAGTAAGGTTGGCAGTGATGTTTATAATGGCTCCAAGATGGAATTTGGAATGATTCTGTGTGAGCACAAGGAAATCTGTGAGGTTCCAGTCTTCTTGGCACAGCATCAGGCTGAAATTGTACCAGTTGTTCATTGCCAGGATTGCGAATGTGACATCAGCATGGGAATTTAATGGGCTTTCTATGCCAAGCTGTAGGTGGAGGGGATTCTGTATTTAAAAGGAGGGGAAGAAAAAGAAACAGTAGTTGGAAAAACTGAAAATCTTTAAATATTAATTTCCTCATTTAGGGCCTGATTTTCAAAAGCATTTACACACTTAAAAATGGGTTTTACCCGTGTAAATGCACTTTACCCATTTAAGTGGGTCAATATCAATAGGTTTTACCCACATAATGTGCACTTTTCAAGGATAAATGGCTTTTAAAAATTGATACAATAGTAGTTACATTTACAACCGTTGTGATGACAATACCGAACGACGGTATATAAAACTCTATAGAATAAATGTGTAAATATTTTTGAAAATTGCCCCAGGGTTCCTTCATTTTTTTTATATTCAAAATAGGAAAACATTGGCAAAAACTTGTGTACTTGCAAAGAATGTGTACGCACACACCTTTTAGCTAATTTTATGTGAAGATTCCCTACAAGGTACAGCATGTGCCTCCGAAGTGCCCTGGCACTTTGTGCCTGATATTTCTGCAGGAGGAGATAGGGGCAGGGGTAAAACCATTCACCTACATTTGAAAAACAAATATATGCATGCTGTTTCCTTCCTCCCCCACCCCAGCTTAAAGTATATTTTGATCATGCTTTTCCCATGCACTGCTTCAGAAAACCTTTAGAAGGATGGGAAGACTGTATTATAATGATCAATTAAATAACTAAAGCACAAGCATTTTGAAATCCCGCATGTACATTTGCCACTTTGAGGGGAACAGTTTTCAGCCAGGGCTATCTACCTGGGTAAACAACTCTTTATGCAAATGAATGCCTTTGAAAATAGGTCCTCAGTGTTTGTAAGTTTATTAATACATTGTGGCTATATAGGTACACTGTCAACTGCTTCCATCCAGCATTGAAAATATATCAAAAGTAATAGGGGGAAGGTGAGTTTCCTCCAACTATGTTCATTTCCAGGTTTTGTAATTGCGAATATTGGATGTGATTACGCTAAGATAACCAGAGTCAGCCTTGATCGGTTCTCAAAGGTGAAAACTGGACTGCAGCTAAGCCACAAAATGTTATGGCTTAGCGGGCTCAAGCAGTGAATGACTCAGACCTACCTGGCTCAACCTCAAATATTTGACCTCTTGTCCCCACCTGTTGCCATTGCCAATAGTATTCTAATCTGAACCACTTTGTTTACCCTTAGAAATACTTCAGTCCAATGCCACCCTCACATTTGTTCTATAGAAATCATGGATTTAATATGCCCAATGTGTGTTCCATGCCAAATTGTTGAGGGTTATTGTAGAACAAATCTAGATGAAAAAAAAACAACTAAGCTTTAATCTGTGCTGTTAAGACACTGTCAGGTGGAGGAGAAAGCAAAACTCCGATTGGCAATAGATGATGTTAGCAATGCACGAAAAGACAGGACACAGCCTGTGTTGCCTCTTCTACTGGCTCTGTATGACACAACTCTAGAAAACATTGTTTTAACTAGTTAAATTAGCATATACAGCATGAAAAATATTTAAGGAATTTTTTTAGACAACAAATGTGCTTTACCTAATGGATGTTTTAATAATCTGCTGGAAAGCATTAATATTAGATAATTCATGGTATCATATGAGACAACTCACCTGCACATATTATACCTTACAATCTCTAGCAGGAAGCTCTCTTTGGCACAAAATAAGTATTAAGAGCATTAGTAAATCTGAGGGATTGATATCACAATTAACAATTACTAGGAAATTTGTGTTTAGCCTGGTCACACTGGCATTGCAGAATAGTCCACTGCTAGAGGAGAATTTAAAAACAAACTACTTATTATTCCAAACAACAAAAAGTCATACTTGGTTATATGAGCAAGAATTGGCATAATCCAGGGCAGGTGGTCCTCGCCTGTTTGCTGGCTAACAGGTAGATTTCAAAAGCATTGTTCATGCAAAAATGGCCCCATATACGCGCATGAACAATGCAAATTTTAAGAAGCCGGGTTGTACAGACATACATACCTGTGCACGCATCAAGAATAGGAATGCAGAAAAGGGGCAGGGCATGGGCGTTGAGCCAAGACTTACACACATAACCCCTGAATCTTGCAAGCCTGGGCATGACAACATACACCATGTTATCTATGCAACTTTACTACTGGTCCTGATGAGGCACAGGTCTGGAGATTTTGGGCCAGAGGGTTCCTGAACGAGAGAGAGCGGGAAAGAGAAAAAGAGAGAGAGACAGAAAGAAAGAGACTATGATACTATATATATCTCCCACTGTAAGAGGGGCACTTTCAACTCAGGGTAGGTTTGGGGGGGGGCAGTAATACATTAGTCTACTTAGGTCGCAAGGGTCTGAAGACCCTTCTAACACCGCCCCCTCCCCAAAACCCACCCTTAATTGAAAGTGTCCATCTTACAGTGGGAGATATATAGAGTGTCATAGTATCTCTCTCTCTCTCATGTGAGTATGTGCGGTAGACATATTTTAAATAATACGTATGTACTTACACGCACGATATAAAATTAAGCGTATTTTTGCTCTCGTGCCCAATGCACGAGTTTATGGGTGCCCGCATGCTCCTTTTAAAATTTACCTGTAAGAAAGGCTAGAACTAGGCTTTTGTCTGGGGGCAGTATTGTCTAGGAGGTGTCCAAAGAGTAATATTTATTTTTATTTATTTATTTATTTATTTTAGGATTTTTATATACCGATCTTCTTACATAGTATGGAAATCAAATCGGTTTACAGAGAACATTTTAACTTGCTTGAAAGCATTACATATAACGAAGAACTATTAAATAACAAATAAATATAAGAAAACATGTAAGAACAATAATTAACATGGTGATTAGGAAATAATGCTATTATACAGATGCCTTGCAAGAGGCTAATGAAAAAAACCCTAATTAATTAACTAAACATGAGGAGGTATCGGATGAAGTAGGGCTGGGGTGCAGGGGAGGATAAGCATAGGGAGGACAACGTGGATGGAGGGAGGAGAGGGACAATCAGGGGGTCTAGAAAGATGGAGGATTTAATAAGGAGGGTAGGGTGGTGGAGTTATACAGTTAGAGCGGAAACAGAGACATGTATGCATGTGAAAGTGGCTTGAAATTTATTGGGTAGAGATTGGTCATTGTTTGAGGTTACGTCTATTTTGAAAGGGCTGTGGACTAGATTTGAAGGCAGAGTTACCAAGGAATGTGGCTGGGAGCTAGCTCTGTGGGAAAGAGAATTGGCACTGGTCAGATTTTGCCTGTCAGTTCTATACTTTGAAGGGTTGCAGTAAGATTGTTTGGGGACTGGGCATTGGACTGGAAACGCAGTTAGGAAGGATATATGTTTATTGTTGTATTTTGTATGGCTTGCATTTAATTTGTTTGAAATTGTAACCTGCCTTGTGGCTTTCAGGGAAAGATGGGTTATTTAGACTAAATAAATAAATAAATAAATAAATAAATAAATATCCCACATACCCAGGTTTGTAAGTGAGGTTCATTCCTGTTATGGTATGTGCAGAAGCTATTTAGAGACACTACCCCAAGAGAGAAAACAAAAATCAATGCTCAATGAGCATGCAACTTTTATTTACTAGATGCATGCTTATCATTCTTTAGCAAAATGTATAGAAATGAGTGGTCTCATTAAAATAAATAGAGAGAAAGATAGAGCTACACCTTTTGAAACATGCACTAAGGCACGTTATCATTATTCCATTCCATTACTTTGTGATACGTAGGCAACCAGTATGAAGCTTTTTTTGTGTGACTGAGACATAATGAAAGCTGCCAGGGAGAAAAATATCCCAAGGGTTGAAACAATGGATTCCATTGTTTTCCCTATGAAAGTGGTATCAAATCAAACAGAATGAATAAGATAAGACCTTCCAGATGTCTGTTTTTCTGTCTGTCTTCTACTGAACATACTGTATCTGCTTAATTACCTCTTCCCCTATAATATTTGGGTTTGTTTCTTTCTGGCCCATGTTGGTCATTCTCTCTCCAGGTTATCCATCCTGAGATCATCAAGATGATGACAGCATGCCCTCAGTGGTAACAGAAGTAAGTCAGCTTCAGCTGCTTGCAATGTAGAGTTCATTCTTCAGCATTGCATGCTGTGATGGCTATATTCAGGTAGGTAGCCAACAATGTTTCAGTAGGGCAAGGTATCATCTTACATTTGATTTTTTTTTTTAACTTGGCACAGTTTAAAGTGTGCCAAGTTTAAAGTGCAGAAAAAGCCACATGCTATATTAAATATAGACTGAAACCTGCCTAAATTATAAAATTACCATCTTCTGGTGTCTGATTTGGATGGTTACAAGGTGACATTCCTTAGTATATATTTGATATTTTCTAGCCACACAACTGGCAGATCTATATATGCAAGGATGGGAGTTTGAGGGCAGAACACTATGCCAGTTCTAGTGTTTCTATAATACATTTAAAATTTAAAGTGAAGGCACCATGTTTGTATCACCTCCATATTTTTTTTTTTTTTAGTCTTTTACCTTTTTTAGGCAATTATACGGGGGATATGGGCAATGCATCATGTTTCTTTTTCTGTCTCTGCATACTGCATCTCTATTATAGCAAGACCTCTACTATTTAGTTAATTTGTATTCAGATTCCATAATGCAAGAGCAACATAGTTACAGACTGGGAAAATCTTGAGTCATACACTTCTGGCGATTTAAATAGGATCAGTAAGTTTATACATAAAACATAGTTTTTCAATAAATTCTGAGAAACATGAGAGTAAAAACACTGAGTTATTTAGCCGGAGGGATAGCAAATCACTGTGGTCTTGATTCATCGGATCGGTTTCTAAAAGAAAGTTATTTGTTGAAATTAGTAAACATAAGCATATCCTGTGGGGTTTTTTTTATTCATTTACTGGGATGGGGGTGAGAATGTGTTTGTGTTTGAGGGGGGGGGGGAAGGTCATTTCTTCCTGCACCTTTGGCCTTCCAGCTCAGTTGAAACTAGGATTGGGGTTTGTTAGAAAAACCTTCATTCACAGCTACATTGGAATATTTTCTCTTCTTTTTATATCTTTCCCTCAGCTTTCAGTCTTCACAGCAAAAGTACTCAGTTAGGTGCCATGCACCAAGGCTCCTTCTTGAACCCTGCGGACACAGACCTGCTGTGCGATGAATGGGACTCCCACCACCACCATCGTGGGCTGTGAGCACTGCTTTTCCGGCATCCCCAGCCCCGGCTGCAGAAGGCTGATACCGATATTGAGTCCAGGATCTCTGCCACTGAACCATGGGGCTGGCTAATCAAGGCTTCCTCTTAGATCAACCTACGCTCAAATTCACATTGCACATTCTAAGCTTCATTACAATATGCATGACCTCCATTATTCCCTTTCAGATAAACAAAATCACTTTCCTTTGATGGCATCAGCTTCTGGATTTAGGTGCAACAATGCTGTGAGCATGCTCTGACCATAATCTCAGATTGAATTTAAACTAAAAAAAACAAAACTGCTCATGCTTTGTTTCATTTATTATATGTCTAACTCCACAGCTCATAAATGAATGCACCGAGTGAGAAACAATATACAATGATACAGTAAATATAAACATTAACATAAAACAAGTACATAATGTACAATAACACAGAGATATGTAATACAGCTTGATAAACATGATGTCATATGAAGGGAACCATCAAATCACCCAGTGAATCATCACACTGCCTCATTTATATTAGAGGTATGCACTGAAAAGGGTTTCAGTTCTTTTTATTTTGTTTTCTTTTGATGTTTATTTCACGTTGCTTCATTTATTTAAAATTAAATTTAATAAAAGAAAGGGAAACACAAATGGTATCTGGTTTAGGCCCTATCACTCTCCCTTCCTGCCCATCCAATCAGTGAAAATAAGTTGCTCTCTTAGGGGGTCATTTATCAAAGTGCTATATGGTGTTTTCGCTTGTGTTAAGCACCTTTAACGCATGCGAAAACACCATAACACATGGTGTGATGCAAATGAGAAAGATAGGAGTAGTTTGGGGCAGGACTCACAGTTTTGTGAAGCCATATTGCATGGCTTTTAAATACACCTTTTTCATTTGCGTAGAGCCGTGTTATAGGGCTTCATCGTGTGTTGCGATGTTTACGCAAATGCTGTTTTTAATAGCTTTAAGCTCCTGGAGAGCCAGCCTAGCTGTCAAGCCCTTCTTCTACAAGAAGAGAGAGAGAGAGAGGTACCCAGGTAGAGAGTCCATCAAGCTAGGTTGAAAGAACATTGCCAAATCTCAGCTTTGGGTGAGTTTCCTCACTCCGAAGGTCATCAAATCTTTACAAGAGAGCACTGTTCTGTTTGTATGTCTCACTTTGAATGTCAAAGTGGCCCCTAACCCCTACACTAATACCAAAATCTCACCTCGAGTGATAGGAGGGCCTCATATAGAGGCATAAATACCTACTTAGTATGACAGCATTATGGCTAGATTCTCTCTCTCTCCTACTCCCAATCCCCCCCCCCCCCCCCCCCCCCCAAGAGGTTATAGAAGGGCCCTGATAGCTAGGCTGGATCTCAAGAGCAAAAATAGTGCAATAAAGCCCTATTGCACAGCTTTACACAATTGAAAAAGGTATAGTTAAAGCCATGCAATATGGCTTACAAATTATTAAGCCAGCCCACTTGGTCCCAAACTCCTCACCTTTTTCTAATTTGCATAGCACTATGCATTTCCGCATGCGTTAAAGGCGTTCTTTTCATGCGAAAACACCTTAACACATGTGAAAATGTCATATAGCACTTTGATAAATGACCCCCTATGTTAGCTGTTCTTTTGTTTAATTTTGAAAATGAAAGCAGATGCCTAATTAATATATGCACAAAACAAAACAACTTACATAATTTGGCTCTATAGGAATCAATGGGAAACAAGTATAAATAAATGAAAAATTGAATTTTTTTAATACAGTGTCCCACCTCCAACACATGTGCTTTTATATTTATAAGCAGATAAAATGTTTTACAGGTGTTAAGGAAGTGTTGAAATCAGAAAAACAAAAAAGAAATCTTAGGCAGATTTCTTAATTGATAGGAATCAGAATAAGAACTCTTGCAATAAAGTCACACAGCAAAAAACAAAAAGATTTAAGAAGGCTGAACATGTGCTCAGTAACTGCTCTGGTGGACATATGGGTACTATTGTACCACACTTCTGAACCAATAGTTTACACTAGTGCCATATTCCAGTAATGATGTATATGTCTTTTAACATGCCAAACAGTTCTAGCAAACCATTCTCATCATACATGATCTGTGTGTTTCAACAGATCAGAGGTAGATGTACTGAATGTGTGCAAACTGAGACCAAGAGTAACAGACAGGGAATATGCAAGAAATTAAAATAATACTAGGCTCTGAATAGGAAAACAGCCATGGTACAGATGCTATTCAGGCTAACTTATACAGCATGATATGTTAGAACAGTATTTTTTTTTAATGAATATCATGATCATTTGGTGGTGCTGGCTCTTTAATAACAAGTTTTCCAATGGAAAGCATAATTAATGCTTAAAAAGTAAGAAAATATTTCTAGGTTTTGAAATTTTGTTGCGGTGTTATCTGAGAGAATAAAAGAAGGATTGCTGTAGCTAACTTTTCTATTTCAAGTGTAAAAATGTTTAAATATTTCAAAATTGTTCCCAAATGAAATAAAGAGGATCTGTGTGGCTGCAGAAGAATAAAAGGAATATATATGCTAATAGGAATATATATATATATATGACAAATAACCTGTTTACAGAATTTTTTCTACTATGCTGTAACCTGCTTTGAGAGCATTACATATTGAAAAAGGCAGGATATAAATTCAAGGAATGTGTGTATATATATATATATATATATATATATATATATACATACACACATTCAGGTATATAGCTATGCTGATGAATATAACCAGATAAGTTCTAGTTATCCGGTTATATAATATCCGGATAACTTAAGACCTGCTATTGAGCAGGTTAACTTATTCGGTTAACTTAACTAGATAAGGCTGAATATAGGCAATTATGTGATTTAAAAAAAAAAATGTGTGAAAGCTTGCTGGGCAGACTGGATGGGCCATTTGGTCTTCTGCCGTCATTTCTATGTTTCTATGTAAGATTACCAGATAAGTAGTGCCGCCCCGATTTGCTCATTCCCCGCTCATTGACTATCTGGATATCTACTTACCCAGATAAGTGACTTATCCAGTTAAGTGTGACTGCTTAATCGGCTATCTAGCGCTAAATGCGCTTTCAATATCGGGCTCAATTTTTGCAAGCCATGGCAAATATTTTCTTTTGTTTCCAAATATCACCAAATATCTGTTGTTATGGCAGTTCCTATTTGTTTTTCTTCCCAGCAGAATATTAGCCATTTAGCAGCCAAAAATATGTTGGCTGAATCAAGTTATTATTTTAATTTTCTTGTTCAAATATTGTTGTAACTTCTCTTTCAGTTTATAAATTGCTTGGTTCCTTTTCTTTCACAAATGCATCACTTTACTCTATGTAAACAATTTCTAAGCATAAGACAAAGGGAGAATCTGTGTGAAGGCTCTTGCAGGGTTTTGCCCCTTCTCCTACCCTAATCAAAGCTTGCATTCTTTATTCCAACCCTCAACATTCTATCATCTGAATTCTTTTCTTAATTTGCAGCCTATGGTTCATTATTTGAAAACAGTGTGTTGTATGGAGCTCTAAGGAATCCCTTGTTAAATCATCATGTGTTGTCTCACCAGCTGGAGCAAAGATGATGAGAACTTCTTGATAAGAAACTGGAAGTGTGTTATTGGTTGAAAAACATAAGAGAAGGCACAGTCCAAGGCAATAAATTACAATATCATAATGGCAAAGGTTCATAGGAGATCTCAGTATGTGAATGATGAGACAGACAGTTGATGTTTCGAGTTTGTCCTTGAATCAAAATAGGCCATTTCTGCAACCCTGTGAAATCCCCAGGCATTTTGAAATAAAACTAGATGAAAAATTCCGTCTCCAGGCAGCGACTCCATGATGTTGCCCCCCAGTGGAAGTTCTATGCTTTATATATTTCACAAAAACAAGTTACCTGACTTTTTTTTTTTAATTTCACTGCTGCGGATGGTATAGTAGCTCTTGTTTCCAATGCAGTAACACATGCTGGGCAATCGAACCCTGCCACTGTTTGTGGAAGACAGTAAGACACCTGTCAGATCAGTCAAGACAATGCCACACTGAGCAAAATTATTCTCTTGATGAACCCTTCAGAACAAACAGCTTCAAAGCCACGCCAACAAAAATGGAAAAGGAAAGCTAGTAAATCTTGCAGAGAAATGGCTTCCAATCAGAGAGTTCTGAACAGTTATGCAGCATGATTAGTGCTTCTGATTTTAGGTGTTTAGACCTCAAATTTAGCTAATTGGGGGTTCTTTGAGGAACCTGAGAATTAATTAAGGTTAAGTGGCTTAAAGCACCCAGCGCATTAATTCCAGCACCTAATGGAATTAGTTCAACTTATTTTTAACTGTAGTCAACCAGCAGGATGAATTTCTATTAAGCACCCAACCACAAGTTATGTCTTTTGAAATAAACTCTTATATGTTACCGAATTCTAATGGCACCACCCATGTTATTTATGAACTATATTTTCCTTTGATATAGGTGCCCATCTGTAAACCGTTATGATGGTGCATAACTTAATGACAGTATATAAAAACTCTTAAATAAATAAAATAAATATTTATTGGTGTTTTCACAGCATGGGCATTATTTCTGGGTGTCTTTCCCAGTTAATTAAAATACTAATCTTACAATGTTGTGATGTGACATTTAGCACTGCAATAAAATAACAAACTTCCACTTCTTTAAAAGAAAAAATGTTCTCTCTCTCAGCCTGTGCTGCTCTGAGCCCAGAAGCAAAAGGATGTCTCTGCATTTTCTGAAAGTTACATTAATTGTCAGGCAGTGAGGCTGCCACCACCACCCCTGCTACTACCCCACTTCTTAGAGGCTACTTTCAAAATGAGAATCCTGGGACTCCCTAACAATGGCCATCTTGAGTCAAACTGTTTTTATTGATAAAACCAAGCTCTCAGAACCTTTTATTTGATTTGTCTCTGTGCTTTGTCTAGATTGCAGACTCTATGGAGTAGGGACTAATCTCTTATATCCATCTGTTCAGCACTGTATGTATCTTGTAGGGATGTGATTCGGCCGAACCAAAAGGTTCGTTATCGGCCCGCCGGTGGGAAATTTCGTTTTCCCGTGGTTCCAGCTGATTTCTTTCGGCCGCCCCAAATTACGGGGTTAGAGCGCGGAGCTTATTGTTCCTGGTCCAAATAAATAAACTAGGGACCATTTGTACCTCTAAACTAAAATCATCCATCGGGGACACTTTGGAAGCAATTTTCACTAAGTTGCATAATAGCAAAGTATGCAGATAACATTTCTAGTTTGTGAATTTTCAAAGAGAAATGAAACAGGTAGTTTATATTTGAAAATTTACTAAAACTTACGCAGGTACAAAAGGATATGCAGACTTTGCCCCTGCTATATCTGTAGATAGGGTAAGGTAGAGCAAACTATGCAGGAACATCTGAATATTCAGTATAGAAGCCTGCTTTTCTCCATGACCAAGTGACACTCCCAGGAATACCAGCATGTAGAGCAGTAGAATACAGCTGGCCAATGAAACTAGGAGTCTATATTTAACTGCTCTGCTTGTTGCAATTTTCAAACCCTTTGATACAGTCGCTTAAATCCTTAGTTAGACATCTAGATCCCATTGAAAGGTCTCCTCCACACAAGCAACATTTTTATTTTTTTAAATTTCATAGCGTAACATCATGGAATTTGTCAGTTTGCTTTGCCAATGCAAACAGTAAAATTAAAAGACCCAGAATATTTGGAGTTGTGAATTGAAAAAAAAAAAAAACCCAACTACTATAGCTCAGAGTTGTCCCTGATGGATAGCATTTGTAATCCTATAACAGAAATATGGTAATAGGCAGAAAATACATTTATATAAATAAATAAATAAATAAATAGATAAATAAATAAATAAATAAATAAACAAACAAAATGTAAGCAAGTGACAATTTGCTGACATATTTCAAAAGCCCTTGATATTTATTAAACATTCACTGCTCTTGAGATCTGCCTATACTTCAAAGAATAGTGACATGAGATAATTGCCTATCTGCTTTCATGTTTTCTCTCAAGGTGGCTGAGAAACAACAGTTTAGCGTGCCAGAAATTGTTCTTCATGAGAAGACTGAAATACATCTTGCAACTACTGTACTAACATTCACACCTCTCTCTCTCTCACTCTGTGTAACATTTAGCGATGAGAACAATCACAATAGAGCATGATCATTATCATTGACACGTTTTTTGTATTGGGGTTTTTTTTCTACTTTTCATTTCATTTGTTGTTTTTCATTTATTTCAAGTTATTTAAAACAAAAAGAAATTAGATTTGTAAAAATAGAAATGAAAAACAGAAACATGCAAACTATGCCAGTTCCTTGCCTCTGCCAGAAATTTTCTTTAAAAAAAAAAATCACTGCTGGCCTTCCCTCGTTCCTTTTTACCCTTTTTGCTGCTTGAAATTTTCTTCACAGGGTACGATGGGTCCCCAGTCATTCCTCCCCTACTGCTGAGTCAATTGTTAGTAAAGGCTGGGGTCAGGATCCACCCTGCTCCCATTAACATGGTGGCGGGTTGGCATTCTGCTTCCCAGCTTGCCCTTGGAGTATGATTGGGTGCAGGTGGTAGTGGATTTCGAGATTTGTTTAGTTGCTGGGTTTTTTTAAATTTCATTTTGGGGAAGCCTGATTGGTCGGGCCTGTGTCAGTGAGGCTTGTGGGTGGGAGGGGGAGGGGATTGTTTACCTTTTCTCCTGCTGGGATCAAGGAGCTGTTTTTTCTTCTCAGATCCCTGGTGGTTGCGGTGGCATCGGCACAATTTTTTCTTGACGGTCTGATGTTTTTTTCCACAGACAAGTGTGCGTGCCCTGTTTCTGCAGTTGCAGGTACAATGGAGGATGAGGAACAGCTAGACACATTGCAACCTGAGGTGTGCAGCAGGAATGATGGGACAGCACACAGCTTCAGTCATGGAGAGCAGGAACCTCAGCTGAATGCTACTGAAGGAGGCAAGCGTCATCAGGGAACTTCAGACAACGATGGTCGGACTGGAGCACTGGGTGGTGGCATGTCAAATGTTGATGGCAGGTCTGCATTGGGTGAGTCTGTTGGAACTGGGAGACAGGAATATCAAGGAGGTGTGGGAAAAAGAAAGAAAACTAGAGTGTGTGTTCTTCATCATCTTCTTCCTCCTCGTCTTCATCTTCTTCTTCAGCTGTTAGGTCTATGGTGAGCGGGGCAGGTGGGGACAGTCCAGTGCATGATATGGGTCATCCAGCACTAGTTGTATTGATGGAAATGTGGGAAGGGGTCCCGAGGAATTTGAGGAAAAGATTTAAGAAGAGGCATTTTATTGATATTTTTAAATTGTTGAAGGGGCGAAGGAGGGCAAGGAAGGGAAAAGAGAAAGGTAAAAGGAAGGCGAAGGACAGTGGGACATGCAAAAAAGTTCCCAGGAATATTTTGAATTGGGTTTTTGGGTTTTTTACTTCTTGCGAGTGTGGTTGGGCATTTTGATCCATTGCAGTATGGGGCTTTGTTGGCTTACAAGGATAGCATTTTGGGAACTTATAAGGATTATGAGGGGTGGGCATGGATTCATTATGATGAATGTTTTCGGGATAAGATGGAGGGAAATCATCATATGTCTTGGGGGACTCAGGACATAAGCTTATGGCTAACTCAGATGACTAATAAGGGACAAGGTGGTGGTAATAAGATGGGTAGTGGTGGAATTTAGGCGAGCCATTAACCGCTGTCTCGGGGAAGCGCGCGCCAGCAGTTGGCCGGCGCGTACAAACTACTTCTACTCAGGGGAGCAGTAAGTAGTGAAAAAAAAAATGTTATTTTCTGGGATGGGTTAAGGGGGTGGGGAGGAGAAGGGAAGAGGGAGAGGGTTTAGGTAGGAGGGAAAGGAAGTTCCCTCCCAGTCTGCTTCTGAATTGGAGCGGACAGGGAGGGAACAGGGGAAGGCCCGATTTCATCGCAGTGTGTAATCTTCTAAAATCTCCTCCTGCGCGCACCGCCCACACATGCGTGTGCGTTTTTTTTAAATCCAGCGTGCATGTTATAAAATCTGCACATCCACATGCATGCGCCGGGTACCGCGCGCACGTGGACGCATGCGCCCACCTTTTAAAATCTACCCATAAGTCAACTAGATTAATATCAGTTAATGGACTTCTCCTCCAAGAATTTACCCAAACCTTTTTTAAACCCAGGTACACTGTTATGGTTAAGCGATGTTTGGGTGGATGCTCGGGTACTGTGGCAGATGACCATGCCCACGAGGAGGAGCCCCTTGAGGCGCCACTGTACTGGGCTAAACGCAGGATGAACAAACACAGAGTTAGTTCTTTATTATACAGCTTGAAGTGTACCACCAGAGGTGGCAGTAGTGAGGTAGTCTGGATGTAGCAGTCTCAGGACCCTCGGCAGAGGGGACCCTTCTCACCCCATTGGTATAGGGGAATTCCAGTGCAGGTTTCCCAGCAAGGCAGTACTGTGTATGAGATAGACTGAGAGTTAGATTACTCACTAGATGGTTGCTGTAGGTATGCGATTCCACCAGGTTAAAGAAGCTGGTACAGGCACCGAGGCGGGGAGAGCAGGCCCTCGAGGAGCGAGTACCTGATTCCTGTAAGGCACCTGAAATAAAGCAGAGGACACCCAAGGAGTGGGTACCCAGATTAGCAATTACCCCAAAGGGCAGAGAGAGCTTCCAACGGCAGCACGGAAGCGGCAGAGTAGCTTAGACCAGCCGAGACCAATCCTTTGCTGACTCAATGAGCTAGCAACATAGTACAGGCTATATACCCGGATGGCGTGATGGCAGTAGAGGGGAACGCCCCTGAGGTTCGCGCCATTGCTGGAATAAAGTCGTGGGTGAACAATCAGCGCCCACTTTCTTAACGCGCCCCAGGTGCCCACAAAGGGGGCACCATGCAATATTTAAATTAGGGGGTCGAGTTAGTAAGGAGGCGATAAGGTTGCTTTCGCGCCCCTAGCGTCTCCCTGCTAACAAGAACCCAATCAGTGTCTGTAGTCCGCCAGTTAGGAAAACTGATGCCGAGTTGATTGCCGTCGGTTTTCCTAAACGCTTCACAGCCGCACATCCAGGGGGTTCAGGAAACGAACGCTTGTCATTCGAGTGTCTGTTTCCTGCACCCTACTGCCAGTGGGATTTTTTTTCTATTTTTTAACTTTATTTAATTTTGCTTTTCCTCCTACTTAAAATCGCAATGATATTAAGTGGGAGGCAGTACAGAAAAGCAGTTTTTTCTCCTTTTCTATACTGGTTTAAGGAGGGCTCAGCAATTAATGCCTGCTCCAGGCAGGCGTTAATTGCTGAGCGCTAAATGTGCGTCCTAGACGCATATTTTTTTTTTTTTGCAACTGGAGTGAATGCTAACAGCCTCAGTCACATGCATTTGTATGTGATTAGTGTGATCAGACTCACTCCAAGTTGGACATGCGTTGAATAGGTGCTAATCCCCTTATTGCATTAGGGGATTCATTAGCACCTATTCAACCCGCATCTGACTGTGGGTTATACAGTGCGCTTGGCTGAGCCCACTGTATTGCATCGGCCCCACAGTTTATGGGCATTATTTAACTCTCACTTTTTTAAAACCGTTTAACACAAATGACCTTTCTTACATATTCACCATAATCTATCTTTGGCCATCAAGATCACTATAGATCACCAGGAATGATGTTTTTCTTTTTTTAATGCTGCACTTTATACTAGTACTATACGATTTACAGTTAAATTCTTTGTTAATTTATCCACCGTTGAGACTGCAAACAGCTGTGAAATGAAAATCAACCAAGTATTTTCTTTAATTAAAAATCATTTGAGGAAGAAACACTCTTTAAAGGCTTTTTTATATTCAGGTTGCATCAATTCACAACAATCTCCTTTGCCAAATTAAATGATTCTTTAACAACATAGAATTTTATATGTACCAGTGATCAAAGGATTTAGTAGATAATTAGAATTTATTGAACTGTGTGCAACCTGCCATTAGAAAATTCTCCGTGAAAACTGTATAATCCCAAAATGAGAATTGTTAACATTTACTGCTCCAATTAAGCTAGCTGATGTGCAAGTTAAACCATCTCCAAAGCAAAACAGTTTTATCAATTGATTTACAAATAATACTAATGGTCATTTTAATTCAAATTGCAAGTTGTTTCCACAAATAAAAAATTAATAAAACCTACCTATATGCTGATTATTCATATTTCTTTCTAATTGCATGCATGATTTTGTACATAGTACAATGATCATCCATTATTTTGTTTTAAAGGTGACAAGAAATCTTGTTTTGCAATTGCAAATGTTCCCATGCTTTTCTCTTTTTAGCATGCTAGCTTTAATTTGATTTATTTAAAAAAAAAAAAAAAAAAAAAAAAAACCCAAAGCTACAGCTAGGCATTCTTTGTAAGTTTGATTTGCTTTGGATAGCAATCAAAAAGTTGGTTTAAGTAATTTTTTTAAATTATGGCAAAAAATAAAGCTCCAACCTGATCCCCGTCAGTGACTTAGTTATTTTACCATCATTTTTGTACATCATTAACATCTATTCTGGATTGTTATTCAAAAATAGCAAATCCTCTTAAAATTGTCCAGATAGAGACCTGATGATTTTAGGATTATGATTCTTCTGACCCCAAAATTATTCTTTCTACTGTTACTTTCTTCTTAGAAAATGAACCTAAACTGGGGAAATATATAATCGAAAAGATGAGATTGTTTCACATTTTCCCTTAATTTTATTTTCTAAAAATGACAAACACTAAAAAAGTGTTAAATCAATACCGGCTGCCAGGAACACTTGATAGATGCTTCTAGCTCAGGAAATCCAAATCATTTGCAAACCCTTATCTTTGAATAGGAGTCTATAGACATAAGTTAGCCTATAAGACCTCCCATTTAATTTATCATCTTATCTTTGAGGCTGCTAGGAAGGATTATTACTCATCTGATCTTAAAGCTTCTCTTAATGGGCCAAAGCTTGGTAAAGTGCAGTTGGCTTCCTCACAACCTGAAATACTCTAAAATGCTGCAGCTCAGCTTTTACTAGGCTATCCTCCAAGAGAGTATACGTCCCCAATTCTTTATCAGCTCCATTGGTTACCTAATGTGCAGCAAATTGTTTTCAAAGTGCACTGTTTAGTATTTAAAGCTGTTAATGGGGAGGGTCCATCATACCTTTCAGATCTGTTATCTGAATACCCGCCTGCAAGGAACTTGCCTTCTGAAGGAGACCACTTGTTGCAGCTTCCTTCTGTAAAAGATGCTCACTTGCAAGAAACTCGGGTTCTGGCATTTTCAGTCTTAGGTCCCTCTTATGGAATTCCGTACCCTGTAAATTACGTCTAGTCGAAGAGGCTAAAGTTTTCAATAAGGGGTTGAATACTTATCTGTTTCAGAAGGCATTTGGATTGATTTAATGCTTTTTTTTTAGAATATTTTATTGAATGTTGCATTTTAATATGTAATCCACTTAGTATGGTTTACTAAATATGCTGAATATAAGCATTTAACATAAATAAATACATTTAACACTAGCTGGGCTACATGAAAAGTGTTATGGCCGCTGGCCGTGGTGGGCTGTGACCGGGGCTGACTGTCATGGGCACCGGCCGTGGCGGTCCGTGGCGGGACCAAGTACTTACCCGCAGCATCGGGTTACCACTGAGGCCCCTGCTGGAGCAGGCAGGCCCCTTTCAGCGCATTTCCCACTGCCATGGCCACTGCTGAGGCCGGCCGCTGGGCTCTACATGGCTGGGACGACTCCTCCCCCTTCTGTCTACTAGGTGCCGCACGTGCGGCTGAAGAGAGATTTAAAGGGGCCATGACAGGAAGTGTCGTGGCTCCTTCCCAAGACTCTTCCCTCGCCTTGGGTATTTAAGGCAAGGCCTGCTCCTCAGACCTTGCCTTGGTATTGAGGCTTCTGGTTGTTCAGTCTCCGTACTGGTGTTCCTGGTTCCTGACCTTAGTTCCTGGTCTTTGTTCCTGTTTCTGTTCTTCTCCCTCATTGGATTTATTCTTGGCTTCTGACCACTGAACCGGCTGTTGTTCTTCGCTTGGCTTGACCCTGGACTGGCTGCAAACCCTTCTCCTGGCTTGCTTCTGGACTGGCTGCGGACCCTTCTCCTGGCTTCCTGCTAGACTGGTTTCAGACCATTCTCTTGCATTGCTTCCAGAATAGATTCGACTCTTCTCCTGGCTTCGATCCTCGGAACGGCTCCTGACCACTCTTCGGTTTATACTCCTAGACTGACTCAACCTGCTGGAGGCACCAGCCATCTGAAATCCACGACCTGCAGGAGGCGCCTGCATCCAGACCAATCTTCAGTCTTCAAGGAGTTCTTAAGGCCCAGCGGCCAGGTTCCTACAAGCCCCTCCTGGGGGAACCATGAGCTTCCAGGGCGAAGTCTTCATTCTACTGTTGAATCTTCAAGCCTTGCCCTCCGACAGTAGGGACCAGAGAGGGTTTACTCTCTTTGGTAACTCTAACTTACCTCGAAACAGGGGTCCACTACTGGATTTGTAACAGAATACTAAGGCCATAGACCCGGCAGAGGCTTCAGCTCGTCAGGCCATTCCTGGACTGGCCCAGAAAGTCATGGAGCATCACCGGATCCTAGAAATAATGGTAGTCTTCCTGGAGCGACTCAACGCCTGGCTGGATTCTATTACAGCAGTTCAGACTGCTCCTCCACTCTTACCACTACCATCCGTGGGACAAGGTAATACCCGTTCTATGATTCCTGGCGAACCTCATTTATGCCAAGGAATCCTCGATCAATGCAGTATGCATTTCCACCTACAAGTTTCTCTTTTTCCAGATGATCTGACTAAAACTACATATATTTTATTGTTGTTGGAAGGCAAGGCCCTGGCGTGGGCTTCCCCCTATTGGAGACGATTAGATCCTGTTCTGCAGAATCTTCCTCAGTTCTTGAAACTGTTCCAAAGAGTATTTGACGATCCTGGAAAACAAGTAGTCTCTGGTTCCAAGTTTATTCAGCTCAGCCAAGGAGGTTGCCCGTTGGCGGAGTTCACTATGGGGTACAGTTTAAAAAACAGCGCGCGCGTGAACAAAAGTATGTCGGATTTTACAAGATATGCGTGTAGCCGTGCGTATCTTATAAAATCCGGGGTTGGCGCTCACAGGGGGGTGCACATTTGTGTAACTTGCATGCGCCGAGCCCTGTGCGTGCTGCCCGTTCCCTCCGAGGGCGTCCCGAAATTGGAGCGGCCTCGGAGGGAACTTTCCTTCCACCCCCCCACACCTTCCCCTCCCTTCCCCTACCTAACCCACTCCCCCGGCCCTATCTAAACCCCCCTACCTTTATCACACAAGTTACACCTGCTCGAAGCAGGCGTAACTCACGCACGCCGATGGCCCGCTGCCGCGCCATTACCCGACCTGGGGGCTGGTCCAGAGGCCTCGGTCACACCCCCGGAACACCGCCGGGTCAGCACCACAGCCCCCGGTACGCCCCCTGGAATTCCCCAAATGTCACGCCGCCCGACACGCCCCCTTAAGCATGTAACCCTTTTAAAATCTGGCCCTATAGAATTTAGAACTCTTGCATCAGAACTCCATTGGTAGGAAAGCTGTCTCTGGACCATATTCTTGGAGGGATTGTCATCCAGAATTAAGGACGAAATGGCAGCCCGTGAGTTGCTTCACTCTTTGAATTCTTTGATTGACTTAGTCACCAGGATTGATCGCCGTATACAAGAAAGAGCTCATGAAGGACGTAGTACCGGAAGACACACGACCGCGCCTAATCTTGTTCATTCTTCTCTGGCGGCTCGATCATCATCCATCGCAGAGAAGCCAAGCGAAGAACCTATGCAGTTGGGTTGTGGACCTCTCTCTCCAGAAGAAAGGCAAAGGCGATGTAAGGCAGGCCTTTGTTTATATTGTGGAGGGTCGGGTCATCTCATTGCGCATTGTCCTACGCGTCCGGGAAACTACCAAGCCTAGGCTCTTTTGGGGGAGTAACCCTAGGCATCACTACTCCGGCTCCCCCACTCACTCTGCAGATAACTCTGCTTCTAGAAGACCACAAATTTTCTACATTGGCATTAGTAGATTCCGAGGCTGGAGGAAGTTTCATCCTGCAAGATGTGGTAGAACAACTGCATATTCCTACCCGTCTGTGTCCTAGACCATTAATCATCTCTTCCATCCACGGAGACCCTCTTCCAGGGAGAATTACTCATCACACGATTCCCTTGGATTGCCATATTGCATCGAATCATACCAAAAGCATCACCTTTTATATAATCCAGTTGTTCTTGGGATTCCTTGTTTGCAACATCACAACCCACAGTTCAACTGGACATCACTAAGACTGGTCCATTGCGGTCCAACCTGCCATGAAACCTGCATTAAAAAATCTAATGTCTCTAGTACCCTTATCTGCATCACTTGTCAGGAGGGCCTTCCTTCCCAATATGAACAATTCACCGATGTCTTCTCTAAGAAGGCCGCATATAAGTTGCCACAAAACCAAGAATTTGATTGTACTATTAACCTGGTTCCTGGAACTACCCCACCGCATGGTAGGGTTTATCCGCTATCCACATTGGAGACTCATGCTATGACTGAATATATCCAAGATAATCTACAGAAGGGATTCATTCGAAGATCCAAATCTCCAGCAGGAGCTGGGCTTTTCTTTGTTGGGAAAAAAGACGGTACGCTATGCCCTTGTATTGATTACCGTGGGCTCAATGCGATCACCATCAAGGATCGATACCCTCTACTGCTGATAGCGGAAGTGTTTGACCGCCTTCAGGGAGCCAGAGTGTTCTCTAAACTGGATCTTCGAGGAGCATATAATCTAATCAGGATTCGGGAAGGGGTTGAGTGGAAGACTGCTTTTAACACCAGAGATGGTCATTATGAATATCTTGTTATGCCTTTTGGATTGACTAATGCTCCTGCAGTATTCCAGCATCTCATTAATGAAATATTCCGAGATCTACTTTATGTGTGCGTAGTAGTCTACCTCGATGACATTTTAATTTTTTCCTCCAATCTACAGACACATCGGCAACATGTTGTTCAGGTATTACAATGCTTAAGAGAGAACTGCTTATACTCCAAGATCGAAAAATGCATTTTTGAACAGGAATCCTTACCTTTTCTAGGGTACATCATTTCCAAGCATGGGTTCCAGATGGACCCTTCCAAATTAAAGATCGGCAGCTGTCAGCAGGTTTGACAGCCGATGCTCAATTTTGCCGGCATTGGTTCTCAAACCCCCTGACAGCCATGGGTTCGGAAAACGGACGCCAGCATAATTGAGCATCCATCTTCTGACCTGCAGGCCGCGGGCCAATTTTTAATTTTTTTTTTAATTTTTACTTTTTTTTTACTTTTGGGGCCTCCGACTTAATATCGCCATGATATTAAGTCGGAGGGTGCACAGAAAAGCAGTTTTTACTGCTTTTCTGTGCACTTTCCTGGCGCGGGCAGAAATTAACGCCAGCTTTTGGGCAGGCGTTAATTTCTGAAAGTAAAATATGCGGCTTGGCAGCACATTTTACTTTCTGTATCGCGTGGGAATAACTAATAGGGCCATCAACATGCATTTGCATGTTGCGGGCGCTATTAGTTTCGGGGGGGGGGGGGGGGGGGTTTGGACGCGCATTTTCAACGCGCTATTACCCCTTACTGAATAAGGGGTAAAGCTAGCGCATCTAAAACTTGCGTCCAAATGTGGGTTAACAATGCGCTCCACCGGAGCGCACTGTACTATATCGACCTGTTAGATTGTAAGCCCTCTGGGGATAGGGAAAATACCTACAGTACCTGAATGTAAACCGATGTGATGTGTCAGATCAATGTTGGCATATAAAAATAAATAAATATTGATAGTGCATTAACATTCTAGTACCTGGATGCTTTTTTACTGTTACTGTAAATTAATTGACTGCCGTTGATGTCTATTAGTAATTTGCATAATCATTTAATAGAGTCTGCACTGTGAGAATTTGCAGATCACTTTAATCTGCTCTTGTATCCAATCCTCCATGAAGTTGAATGCAAACGTTTTATGCAATAATTTTATACCTTTTCCTTTTTTTGTGAAAATTTTCACCATGGGCTTATCTCAGTAATAAAATGTTTCAGCAGAACATTTTTTGCTGATTTTTGCAAATCAAAACATTTGCATTCTCTGTTAAACAAACGCAACTCAGAGCCCCTGCCTATCACAGGAAAGTTATATTAATCATCTGTAGATGACTTTTGAGACTGGCCTGTGCTCTGACTAGCATTATCAGTTTCATTACCATATGAATGACCCTCATTATCCTTTTCTGGATATCAGAGTCACTCCCCTATTGATGCAAGCATCTGGAATTGTGTCAAGGAAGTAAAATGAACATGCTCCAGTCATGATGCCATCACAAAGTGAGGAGGAAATGGCAAAAATGCCTCCTTTAAACATAGTCAAAAGCATGTAAGCAGCCCAGATCCAGATTCAATATGTAAAAATGGTAGATTAGAAAAAATACAGAGGTCAATTTTCAGCCACTGTGCAGTTTGGCTAGTTAGCCGGATAAACATATCCGGCTAACTAGCAGAGTATACTCAGTGGTGAGGTCGCACTGCTGAATAAACACGGCTATCTTAAAATTTGCCAGTTATATCTAATCGGCTAACTTTAGGGTAGCCCTATGGGCCGACCGGAGTTAGCCACATAGGTTAACTGCTCCACCCGGAAATACCTCTCGCCTGTCCCCAGAACACTCCCAACTTATGCGGCTAAATTCTAGTCATATACGGCTTTGAATATAGCTGGATAGCTATTTAGATATCTTTTCAGTTATCCATGTAAATGGCTTACAGTTTTTTGAGTTCTGGTGCCAAAGCCAATTTTATATGGAGGGTTGCCACCTCATCCCAGGTGAACTGAATAGGTTGATCGTCCTTGTTTGGCCCCATTGTATACTTAGACTTTTAGTTCTAATTTTTCCATTGAGTTCTCTAAAAAAAAACAACAAAAAACAAACCTATGCATATAATGGGACAAAACCAGGAATGGATCAATCTGTTTGGCTGACAGTGCAGATACAGGCTAAGAAAATGTATGACAAAGTTAAATCTCTGGCTATGAAAAAAGTATGAAAAGATTACATCTTTGGCCTATAGCTTGAAATCCAAACCCACCTCCCTCCTCCCTCTTTCTCTATTACTGAGGATAACATTTTCATCTTTCTGGTCCTTTCAGCCCACAGCTAGATTTGCCAACTTAAAATTCCAAACACTTGGATGTGCTGAGTTAAATTTTCACCTATGTCCTTCCACACAACTATTTTAAACATGTAATACGTATTACTTGCCTTATTACTAGAAAACTGTGCACAAAGGGGTAGATTTTCAAACACGGCGCGTTCGTGTACTTTTGCTGGCGTATCAGGCGCAAGCAAAAGTACGCGGGATCTTAGTAGATACGCGCGTAGTCGCGCGTATCCGCTAAATTCCTGGATCGGCGCGCGCAAGGCTATCGATTACGTATAGCCGGCGCGCGCCGAGCCGCGCAGCCTACCCCCGTTCCCTCCAAGGCCGCTCCGAAATCAGAGCGGCCTTGGAGGGAATCCTCTAACGCCCTCCCCTCACCTTCCCCTCCCTTCCTCTACCTAACCCACCCCCCCCGGCCCTGTCTAAACCCCCCCTTACCTTTGTCGGGGGATTTACGCCTCCCGGAGGGAGACGTAAATCCCCGCGCGCCAGCGGGCCCCTAGCGCGCCGGGACGCGACCTGGGGGCGGGTACGGAGGGCGCGGCCATGCCCCCGGACCGCCCCGGGCCGTAACCACGCCCCCGGGCCCGCCCCCAAAACGCTGACGACATGCCCCGAAAACGGCGCGGCGCTCGGCCCCGCCCCGACACGCCCCCGACATGCCCCCTCCGAAAACCCCGGGACTTACGCGAGTCCCGGGGCTCTGCGCGCGCCGGTAGGCCTATGTAAAATAGGCCTACCGGCGCGCAGGGCCCTGCTCGCCTAAATCCGCCCGGATTTGGGCGGATTTAGGCGAGCAGGGCTCTTAAAATCCACCCCAAAGTGTGGTGCAACCAGATGATCCCAATTATAACAATACCAATAGGCATTCCATTAGAACAATCAGGAAAGCTACAATTAATTAACAACTGCCAACCCCATCATTAGGGAAACTTCTTCTTTTTTTTTTTTTTTAACCTTATATCACACCCCTTTACCCACCACTGCCATCACAGGACTGGTGCAAGGATATTAGATGTCCTAGGCCTTAGGCAAAGTTTACAGCCTTGTGTGCCCCTCTCCCCCCCCCCCCCCCACCCCCCAGCCCTCCCCCATACATGGAATTAACAAATTATGCAGTTATTGAAACAGATTTTACATGGAAAAGAACATTCAAGGTAGTCTTCTGAGGTAAAAATATCACTCACAACATACATATTATATTTGCATGCACTGCTGTGGTACAAATCAGAAAACTTTGCTGAAAAGTCACTTGGAACCCATATGGTATGAGGATTATTGTAATGCAGGCTGGTGTGGGCTTGACCACCAGTAAGCCATTAGTAAACTGAATTGCAATTACAATATAGTACTCTTCCCAAACTAAAACAGCACTAACTAGCAGCATTCACAAACCTAAGAAAAGGCAACACTGCAAATATAATACCAGGTCCAAAAATACCAATATACCTCCTATAACGAGAGCAGAACAAGCCAAGCTGCTATAGATCCTTGCACAGAAAGTAACACTAACAGAATACCTCACCTCACTTACACATGCTGAATACCGACAGACCCTCACCAAATAAAGAATAAAGACCATAAAATAGAAATAGAAATGTGCAGACAAAAACTGAACTGGAAACTGCAGTGCAAAAATGGAAAAAACAAACATTTTCATTCCTCATAAAACAAATAATAAAACCAAGAAATATAAAAATCATAATATTGAAACCATACAAATAAAAATAATATATATTTCAAGTTAATGAATCCAATAATTAATAACATTAACATTTTAAAAAAATTACCAAGCATCAATAAAATATGTCAAAACAGCAGGCTCATCTAATAACATCCAATGGTTAAAACAAATAGGAGTAAAAAATAACTTCAGCTCTCCATACCTGGGAACTTTTGATTTCCAGTCACCTTGAGATTGTTGTGGATTACTGGGAGAGAGGGAGGGTGCACACTTTATCCGCTCTCTTTCATATACACTAACATTCTAATGTACAAATTAATTTTCTCTCACACACACATTAATTCGCATGCACATTCCTCTCTCTCACAAACACACAGACTTACAATCATTGTCTCTCTCTCCTTCCTGCATAAACATAGGCTCTCTCACATTCACTAGCTCTCTCTCCCTCTTACACACAGGCTTTCACACATTTACTGGCTCTTTCTCCCTCACACACACATACACACAAGCTCTCACACTCACTGGCTTTCTCTCCCACAGACACACACACAGGCTTTCTCACACTTGGCTCTCTCTCTCCTTCCCTCACACACACACTGTCACTCTCCATTTACTCACACAACTCTCTCACACTCACTGGCTCTATCTCACACAAACAGGCTCTCTTGCATTCACTGGCTCTCTCTCTCTCCTTCACATATACACACAGACTTCTCTCACATGCACTGGATGTGTCCCCCTCACTCACTCACACATGCACACTCCCAGGTTCTCTCCCCCTACTAGCCTCTTTCACATTTACTAACCATCTCCCTTATATACACACCAAGCACACTCTGTCTCTCATACACACTTTCTCTCCCTCAGAGACACATATACATGTTCTCTCACATTCACTAACTCTCCCTCAAATATACACTCACACAGGCTCTCAACATTTATTGGCTCTCTCTCCCTCACACACACACATAGACACATACACTCACTCTCTCTCACTTATACACACACCTGGCACTCTCTCGCCCTTATACATACTTTCCCTCAGACACACTCACAAGCTCTTTCCATAAAATACACACAGGCTCTCACATTCACTGGCTTTCTCTCCCACAGATACACACAGGCTTTGTCAAACTCATTTTCTTTCTCTCCCTCATACATAAGGCGCTCTTTTTCCTCATATACTTTCTCTCCCTCCCACACACACACAGGCTCTCACACTCACTGACTTTCTCTCTCACACATACAGAGGCTTTCTCCTTCTCTTCCTCCCCGCTTAATAGGCTTTCTCATCCAAGGTACCTCTGCTTCAGCACACTAGTGGCTTCACTGTGCCTCTTGTTCCTGCCACAGACAGGAAAGATGTTGAAGGCCCCGCTAGGCCTCTTCATGTTGCACCACAGTGGGAGGGGAAGTGCAGATGGGCCCAGCTGGACCGGTTCTTGTTGTGCAGCGGGCGGGTGAGTGAGGGGGCAGATACTAAAGGCCTTGCTGAGCCTCTTCTTGTTGTGCGGTGCAGCGTTCCGTTGTCTCGGGCAGGTGGAAGGGAAAGGAGATGCCGATGGCCCTGATCAGTCTCTTACTGTTGCACGGCGGGTAAAATAGGAAGATGTGGAAGGCCCTGTTGTGCCTCTTTATTATTATGCCACAGCCGGGAGAAGAAAGATGATGAAGGTTACCATTGAGCCTCATATTGCTGTGCCACAGGTAGGAGGGGATCTCTTAATTGATGAAGGTAGCAGGGAGAAGGGATGTGTGCAAGGCTGCAAGCAACTCCTCCATGATAGTGTAGCACCAACTTTGGCTGTGGCTGTTGCACTGTAGGTGGACCCTTGGCCTGGTGCAGGGTTAGTACGGCCCTCCGGTCGGATCCAGAGGGCGCCTGCCACCTGGAGGTGGAGTACAGAAGGAGATGGTCTTAAGTGGGCCTCGCAGGATCTCAGAAGAGACAGTTTCAAAGGAGTGCCCACCACAACAAGGATGCACGGTCATTGTCCAAGGAGGAAGGCCAGAGGACACAGGAGGCCAGCAAGGAGAGTCCAAAAGGATAGCAAGGGTCAAAAGCCAGTCCAGAATAGTTAGCCAAGGCAGGGGTCAATTACCAGAGGTCATTCCAGAAGTCAGGTCAGGGAAAGGTCAAAATCCAGGCAGCGATCCAATATGGTCCATAGACAGGCAATGGTAAGTACCGAGAGATTAGTCCAAGGGGTACTACCAAGGAAGACGAGGAACAGGAAACACTGGAACAGAATACACTGGAACAGGGGACATTGGAACAGAATACACCGGAACAGGAGATGCTGGGATAGGAGACATTTGGAACAGGAGACACAAGAGTGACAACCTGACGAGGGTGCTCGATGAAGGTCCTGCCAGACCGGTGTCCCTGCTACCTGGAAAGGAGCCAACTGATGGAACGGTACTCTAGGAATGGTCAGCAGGGAAGACGATCCAGGGCGAGCAGCTATCAGGCAGGAGTGACCCATGTCCTAGGAGGAACGACCTGATTCCAAGACAAAGGTAGACTGACTACCGAGCCCTTTTGAAAGAGACAACTCCCTAGGAGGAACTACAGGAGGAGTCCAAAGGATTGCACCTTCACTGTCCCTTTAAGAAGGGGAGAGAGGCGTGGCCTCGCCCCTTAGGAGAAGCTGGAACAGGAAGCAGGACCCTGGACAGCGGTCATGCTGCCGCTGTAGCAGAGGAGCGAGGAAAGCCAGAGGAGGACCGCAGAACAGATCTCGACGCCACCAGCGGCCTCCTGCCACGTTGGAGAGGCCTGGCAGGTCTCCTGCCATGCTGGCAAGATGGCAGCTGGACCGCAGGGAACCACGGCATCGGCGGCTCCAGCCGCGAAGGTGAGGAGTCACTGGGACAATCCGGGGGGCAGCTCCTGCCACGGGAAAGACCTCCAGGCCGTGGTTAAGAGGCGGTTCATGGCTCCAGCCACGGGCCGCATCGCAACAGTGGCGTTAAACAACAGCCACTTCAGGCTCGAGTTTGAAATGTGGCTGCTGCACTGGACTGGAGGGTTAAAATCCAGTCAATTTCCAGTCATTTTAACCCTCTAGCTGGCTTCCAGACACTGCTTTGAAAGTCCAAACTCTCCGGAGAAAATCCAGACAGTTGGCAACCCTATCCACAGCCTAAGGGTCACCTTTGACTTCTCTTTCTTCTTCTCTATGCACAACCAAAACATTGCTAAAATGTGTCTTTTTTCTCTATAATATCATCAAAATCACTCCCTTTGTTTCTGAACTCACTACCAAAATCCTTATCCATATTCTTACCTTCTCCCACTTATATTACTGCATTCTGCGCCACACAGATCTCCCACTCTCAATCTCTCTCCAGTACAATCTATTCAAAATTCAGCTGCATGGTTTATCTTCTGCAAATGTCACTACACCCATATGACTTCTCTTCTCATGTCACTACATTGGTTTCCTATCTGTTCCTGCATATAGTACAAGCTTCTCTTACTCATCTACAAGTGTATTCACTTTACAGCTCCTCGTTACTTATCCTCCTTTATCTCTTCTTACAGCCCTCCTTGTGAACTCTGCTCATCAAGCAAGTCACTCTTATCTATGCCCTTCTCCATCACCAATTCATTACTTTCCTCTTTGCTGCTCTGTATGTCTAGAATAAACTTCCTGAGCCAGTTCATCTTGCTCGCTCTCTGACCTTATTCAAATCCAGCCTAAAAACCCACCTTTTTGAGGCTGTTTTTAAATCTTAAGTCCCTGGTTTTCCTTGCTGGTTTTAACCATATAAATTAAATTCCATAAGCCTTTTTTTTTTGTCTATCTTGAATACACTGTAAGCTCTACTGAGTATGGGCTGTCTCTTATATGTAATTGTACAGTGCTATGAACTTCTAATAACACTTTAGAAATAAGAAGCAGCAGCAGGAGTAGTAGTAGTAGTAATGAACTGCATGTGTTTCACTGCTACAGTTGTTGACTTCCTGCAAACATTTGTGAATCAGTCCCAACACCAAAAATTCAGTTAATTTCTTACATTCTTTAGTGAGCTGTAAAGTCCGTTGTTGAGTAAGTCATTTTAATTATTGGGTCATTCGAGTCTTCCAATGACCTTTGATCCCTCATGCCCCCTAACATAAACAGCAGAAACACGAACAAACTTTCCACTTTCTTTTTCAGGAATCTCAAAAAGTCTAATGCATGCCTAATTTAAAAACATAGCTAACAAAGGGGGTGTAAAAGCAAATAATGTCCTCTTCAATATCAATTTTAAAACTGTTCTTTTTCTGGAGAACCTCTGGACACTTCATCTGCCTCCCCGATTAGAGACACATATTCCAGGATATTAGGAGGAATATGCAGATTTGATGGTGCCTCCTTGTTTCTCCTCCCATGTCAATAAATCTTCAAACTACACAAGTTCTGGGTGTCTGAAAATAAACAAGCCAACCTGTGTATTCTTGTCTTTTGTCTTTTCCTTGCAACTTATATTCATAGTGT
The DNA here is from genome assembly GCF_901001135.1 of Rhinatrema bivittatum. Taxonomy (NCBI): domain Eukaryota; kingdom Metazoa; phylum Chordata; class Amphibia; order Gymnophiona; family Rhinatrematidae; genus Rhinatrema; species Rhinatrema bivittatum. The sequence continues at coordinate 444,008,703 of NC_042615.1, read as the reverse complement.
ATCGGATCCTGGTAATTCAAACATTGTTTCTAGCAACCATATTTCCTAGATAAGACAGCGAGACTTCACATCAGTCTTTCTCCCTAGAAAACTTCTGCAACATCCTTCAATTGCTCCACAGTAATATTTGGCATGCTGTTATGAATCAGAGTGATTAAAGCAGGTTTATCAACTGACAAAGTCAAGAAGTAAGAGACTGCATTACAATGTGGAATATAAAAGATAATTTTACAGAATAAGATAGTAAAGCCTGTAATGATTACAGGGGTATCACACTTGAAAGATACCATGAGATAGGTTAGCAATAATCACATGTGATGGATAAATGTTTAGCAGGTATTTGTAGGAAGTACAAGCACATGAAAGAATCAAGGCAATGCTCAATACCAACGCTCAAGTTACGTTCACCGGCCGCAGGGACCACCCGTGACCAGCATTACTCACCTGCCATCAGCAATGCAATTCAGATGCAGCAGGAATGCTTCCAGGATCTTGCAGGCTCCAGCCTCTGATGCAGTCCCGTTGCTGCCAGCACACTGACATCTTTCCGCGCCTCTCCAGGCCCCCCATAATTACACGCATGCCGCACAGCAGATCTTTAAGAGCCAGTGGCAGGTACAGACTGGCAGTGCCAAGTGATGACAGCAGCAGGATCCCCTTAAGGACAGCTCACACTCCCCATCACTGCCTCAGCAACAGGTCCATCTACTTTGGTAGTGCGTGTTGCCAGTGTCCTTTGTCCTGCATCCAGGCTTGCCTTGTTTCTCCAGCCTGCTCTGCCTCATTCAGCCTTGCCTCATCTCTCCAGGCTGCCCAGCCTAGTCCAACCTTGCTTCATGTTTCCAGGCTGTCCTGCCTCATCCAGGCTTGCCTCATCTATCCAGCCTGCTCTACTTCATCATATCCAGTTCCTCTTGCCTCCTTGTCCATCCTGCATGTCAGTCCTTCCTGTCCCATTCATATTTTCTCTTTGGACTGACCACCTGGATTGACCTTCCCCTGAATATTGACTACACCTTGATTACTGCCTGCCTCTGACACTTTGCTTGGACTTTGACCTCCCTTGCTTGCCACCTGACTCTTGCCTGGTCCTGGACCTCTGTCTACACCTCTCTCTCAGAGACTCTCACCTAAGCCCTGCCAGCCCCAGAACCAAAGGGCTCAACCTGCAGGAAAAGGGGTTGATTCAGGTGAAGCCCTTGTCCAGTCTCTTACCAGAAAGCCTCCGCCAGCTGTCGGTGAAGGCCTATGGAGTTCACCCTGCAGGCTGCGTCAACCTCACCACAGGAACAGGGATTCACATCGCTAACAGATTGCTGAAGCCATGAACTTGGTAGACATGACCTCGTTCCAGTCCATTCCGGGCCTGGCACAATGCATGCAGGAGCAACAGAGGGTCCTCGACCAAGTTTCAGGGCTGCTTGAGAGGCTCGCAGCTTACATAGATGTCCTGACTGCAGTGCAGGCTTCCGTTCGTGTGGCACCACTCCCCACAAGACCTACTTCACTTCCTAGACCAGTTCCTCAACTGTCATCACCACCATGATACCATGTGGACCCCAAGGAGAGCCACAACTTTCTAAACCAGTGCTGCATGCACTTTGAGTTCCAGTCAGTCTTGTTCCCCACCATCCATACCAAGATGTCATACATCTTGTTGTTGCTGGGTGGTCGCCACTCTGTTAGCACAATGACCCCATCCTTCAGAGCCTTCCTGACTTCTTGCAGCAGTTCTGGCTCATCTTCAAGGAATCTGGCCATACCTCCTCTGTGGTTGTGGTAATCTGCCCTGCTCTAAGTTCACCATATACACTCGGGGAGTATGCCATCCAATTTCATATTCTCGCATCGGAGTTACAGAGAGAGAGAGAGAGAGGACAGTCTCATAATGATTTTCTGGCAGAATGATGATCACGATCAATACTGATCACAAAAACTTGGAGTATTGTTAAGCGCCAAACATGCTTAAGGTGCTTCTCCATGGACACAAGGATACCATACCAAAATTTGTAGAAACTGAACAAAATTAAGATGAAGGCAGCAGTCCAGCAGCAAGAAGGTTGCTTTCTGTTTTTTTTCAGACTTTTGCAATGAGTGTCACATGCATGATTTTCTACCTTCTGGTGAGAAGTTGTATGTTTGCACCAGGTGCAAAGAGCTCCTGTCTCTCAGAGAATAAGTTTGATCTTTGGAGGCTAGAGTGGCAGACCTGGAAGAACAGAGGCAGACAGAGAGGTATATAGATGAGACTTTCAGGGATATAGTAGCCAAGTCCCAACTCCAGTCTAGCAGCCCTAGTGCACCTTGGAGGAGGAAGGTCTTCTGGACAGAGAACATCAAACTGGTGCAGCAGGAAATGATCCTGTAGCAAGGACCTGCCCTCCAGGTGAGACATTGTCCTCTTGCACCGAGGATGTGTCTCCCAGGGCTACTGCCTAGGTAGGTCAGCCATCATAGCTGGTGATTTGATTATTAGGAATGTAGATAGCTGGGTGGCTAGTGGGGATTGCCTGTTAACATGCCTACCTGGAGTGACATGACAGACCTCACACATCACCTATTTAGGATTTTAGACAGTGCTGGGGAGGAGCCAACTGTCTTGATACATGTGGGCAGCGATGACATAGGAAAATGTGAGAAGGGAGGTTCTGGAAGCAAACATTAGGATCTTAGGTAGAAAGCATTAGAGTTAGGGCATCCTAATAATAAGAAAAGTGGTACATGTGTCTATAAGTAAAGAATCACTTGAGCTAAAAGATTTCAAATGATCCCTGTTAACTGAAAAGCAAAATGTTAATACATGCAAAAAACACACTTTGAATTGTTTGTATGCTAATGCCAGAAGTCTAAGAAGTAAGATAGGAGAGTTAGTGTATAGCAATCAATGATGAGATAGACACAATTCACATCTCAGAGATGTGGTGGAAGGAGGATAACCAATGGGACTGTGCTATACCAGAGTACAAATTATATCACAATGATAGAGAGGAGCAACTTGCTGGCGGGGTGGCGCTATATGTCCGGGATGGCATAGAGCCAACAGGATAAAGATCCTGCAAGAGACTAAATGCATAATTGAATCTTTATGGGTAGAAATCCCTTGTGTGTTGGGGAAGAGTATAGCGATAGGTGTATACTACCATCCACCCGGCCAAAATGATGAAGTGGACAGTGAAATGGTAAGAGAAATTAAGGGGTAGATTTTCAAAAAGAATGTGCGTGTGTCCATGTGCGCGCGCTATCCGGCACGCACACATGGACGCACAATTTTATAACATGTGCGCACAAGGGGGGGGGGGGTATAAATTTGAAAATATGCGTGGCGACGCATCAGGGCCTTTCCCAGTTCACTCTCAGTCTGCTCCAATTAAGGACCAGACTGGGAGGGAACTTCCCAACCTCCTACCCTAACCTCTCTTCCCCTTCCCCTATCCTGCCCTCTCCCTATCCCTATCCTAACCACCCAATTTTCTTTGTTTTACCTTTTGCTTCTGCCAATGGCCCCTGTACCGGATGCTTCTAGGCCTGCCCCACCCCCGAACCGCCCCACCCTGCCCAGAAAAAGCCCCTCAGCCTGCCCCTTTCAGAAAGGCCCACACTTATGCGAGTACCGCCCTTTTCGTGCGTGGCCGAGACTTTTTGAAAATAGGCTCGGCGCGCGCTAGGCCCGGCCACATACGTAAAGGACGGATTTTATATACGTGGCCTTTTGAAAATCCAACCTTAAGGAAGCTAACCAAATTGGTAGTGTAGTAATAATGGGAGATTTCATACCCCAATATTGACTGGGTAAATGTAACATAGGAAATGCTAGAGAGATAAAGTTCCTGGATGGAATAAATGACAGTTTTATGGAGCAATTAGTTCAAGAACCGACAAGCGAGGGAGCAATCAGATATGATTCTTAAAGGAGCACAGGATTTGGAGAGAGAAGTAATGGTAGTAGTAGTTCCACAGCATTAGTTCCTCCTGTGCCTACTTGACATCTCCGCTGCATTTGACACAGTCAGTCACTCCATCCTACTCTCAAGATTACGTACCTTCGGAATAACTGGCACAGTGCTAGCCTGGTTCTCATCATACCTTAGCAACAGTATACAACAACTCCAAGTTGACTCTTTTACCTCCTCACTGATGCCACTGAGCTCTGGAGTGCCCCAAGGATTGGTCCTCTCTGCTGCATTATTTAACCTTTACGTAACCCCACTATGCTGCACCCTAAATGACCTTGGACTGCACTATAAAATCTATGCAGATGATATTCAATTATTTTTTCTGCTCAAGAAAACATGGGCCCTAACTGAATCTTTCCTCAACAACTGCCTTACAATGATCCAAAAATGGCTACATGATAATAAATTAGTGCTCAAGACATCGAAAACAGAAACCATTGTGTTATCACACCACCCAGTTGCTGACACCTCCAACCATATCACTTTTGATTACCATCCCATCCCCTTTTCCCAAAGTGTATGGAACTTGGGAGTTACTATTGACCCCTCTCTCTCTCCATGCATAACCATATAAGAAATATCACTAACTCCTCATTCTACAAACTGCATTTGCTATGTCATCTTAAGCCCTTTCTTGAATATTCGGATTTCAGGTCCATCCTTCAATCCCTACTATTCTCAGGGATAGGCTACTGTAACTCTCTCCTAACAGGCCTAACTCAATACTCCACCCGCCCATTACAGATCATACAAAACTCAGCAGCAAGACTCCTTACTAGCAGTCCCATGTGAGACCACTTCTCTCCTATACTCAAATCTCTTCATTGGCTCCCTATCTCTTATCGAATACAATATAAGCTAGCTATGAACATCCACTCCTCGATCCATAACTTAAACTCCCCATGGATTTCCTCTACAATAAAAATCCATACCCCTGCCAGACAGCACAGATCATCTAACCAGATTCTACTAGATGCTCTACCTACAAAACTCACACATCTCAAGGACACCAAAACACTAGAGATGTGCATCGTTTAAGGTTTTTGGGTCAGGCTGCGGTTCGGACGCCTCATGGAAAATGTCATTTTCCTGCAGCTCTTTTTTTTTCAGCAATTTTCCACTAAAAAAACCCCCACCCCAACCCTTCAAATTTACTTAATTACAACCCCCCACCACCACCACCATCTGATCCCCCCCAAAAAAAACTTTCTAAAAGCCCTGGTGGTCCAGTGGGGTCCCAGGAGCGATCTCTTCCTGGCAGCTGATGGCCCAAGAGGGCCATCAGCTGCCAGGAATCAAAATGGCACTGGTGGCCCTTTGCCCTTACCATGTGACGACAGGGGCTACCAGTACTATGGTAGGCCCCATCATATGGTAGGAGCAATGGACGGCCGGCGCCATCTTAGAAAATGTATTATCCACTATGATGCCTAGATCTTTTTCCTGGGTGGTAGCATCTAATATGGAACCTAACATCGTGTAACTACAGCAAGGGTTATTTTTCCCTATATGCATCACCTTGTACTTGTCCACATTAAATTTCATCTGCCATTTGGATGCCCAATCTTCCAGTCTTGCATCAGAGGTAGCTCCTCAGTAGTGCTGGCACGGTGGTAGTCCGTGGAGGCAAGGTACTCACAGAGATGATAGTTCCAGGAGAGGACCCGGGAAACAAGAACAGACTGTAGTCCAAGGCAGAAGACCCTCCAAGGAGTGGGTACCCAGAGCGTCTCATGCCGAAGTGCAGAAACAGGAACAGGAAGTCCGTACGAGAGAAGTGGATTCAGCGATGAGGAACTCCTTGCTAACTCGTCGATAGGCAAGGCCTGGCAGCTTAAGTACAGCAGAGTATAGATGTCATCCGGAGGGGACGCCCCCAAGGTTTCCGCCATAATGTGCTTAATACTGGCCAATGCGCGCTCGCACGCGCCTAAGTGATCCCATGAGCAGATGGCGGTCGGCAGTGCCCATGCCATCCTGGGAACACCAGAGAGATCGGAAGTAGCTGGCGGAGGCCTCCATTTTCCCCAATGATGTCAGGGCTGCATAAAAAGAGGTGAGCATTAGTGGTCGCAGCCATCTGCGACCGACGGGCGTAACACTGTCCAGTTGCACTTGCCTACGCTATTCTAATTCTAATCATCAGACCTCCTTACCTTCTGCATTAAAAATATCTGCCAGGTGTACAAATATTTGCAGAAAATCGCTTCTGTGGCCATTGCCCTTCTGTATGCTTCAAATGTATGATTTCATACTTTTTTTTACATTGAAAGACAGCTTCTAAGGCCTTGATCATTCTTCTCATTACCAAACTACATAATATTGCCTTCTGTGCTCACCCCAACCAAGTCAAGTGCATTTACAGTTCTACTACCTCTCCAGAAATTTCATCTTTATTGGATTTTTCTATGATATTATATTTGTTGCAACTTTTTTCAGTGCACAAGAACTTAATTTCTCACAGTGCTAAGTGGCCTAGTCAAAGATAACATATTAACTACATTGGTATCTTCTTTATTAGTGTCTCCCTTAATCCTTTCTCTCTGCTTCTTAGTATTCCTGCCTCACTTGCCAAATCTAGAGAATGGGTCCTCTAGATTTGGGAATTTCTCTTTTTCTGTCCAAATAAATATAATCTGTATCTCTGGGAAAACTTACAATGCCCCTAACATTTCCCTGGCTTTCTGCATCAGTGCCCATGTCTGATTAGATGTGTTTACTTCCTGGTGTGCGAGGAGTGAAATTCTTTCTTCATTGTCAGTGCCTACAGCAGAGAGATTTATGATCTTGTCTACCACCAATAGTGAGACAGCTTTTCTGATTTCCCTCAGCAGAATGCCACACTGTTCCTGAAATGCTACCACGTATGCTCATTACCAGTAGAGCTATCCTCCTGCTCATCATGATTCAGTTTATTTCCCCCAAAATGTTTCCTTGTTGGTGTTTGTCATAATCTCCCCAACAATACATATATCTGCACACTCGGGTTCTCTAAAATGAAAACATAGCCAGCTTTGCCCTCTAATAAACATTAGAAGGCATCCACCTTAGGATGACATTTACTTTTCAACATTTGGGAGGATGAGCTTTGTTTTGTACAGATGGGTGGCCCTGAGAACTGGTGTCTAGCCATAAATAGTACATTTCTCTATTCATTACCCAAGGGGTTTTGTATGTCCCTATTGCTATCTATAATTTTACCCAGCAATTCTTAAGTGACCTCTTCCTTCTCATTCTCAGAATGATTAAAACCAAATTCAGTATTATTTTGCTCCAAATAAAGTTTGGATTCTAAGACACTGTTGTCAGTATTTTCACAAAACAGATTCAGCATGTCCATCTCTGTTATATTCTTGATTTTTTTTCCCCCCATTTTTGACAGGGATGTTTTGGAGGCTGATTTGCCCCTGATAGCTAAATGCTGAGAAGTTGGAATGTCAAAGCTTGAAACTTAGAAGCAGAGAGAAATAAGGGCAATGAAGTCGGTGCTATTCTTTTTATTATATATTTTTGTCTATGCTGTTTCAATTTGAGCTATATTGCAAAGGAAGACAGTGTTGGTTATTACATTTGTTTACTCCTCTAACCTATCAAGGGCAAAGGAGAGAGGCTTTCCTGGATGACTTATTATTGTTTCTTTTGCCAGATCTGCAAGGGAATGATTTTTTTCTATTATGGACAATTTACACCATTTATCTGTCCAGCCCTAGGAAAGAGAGAGATTCTCTAGAAAAAAAATATAGTAAATAAAGCCTGTGAATATTCTAAAACAGATAGTTTTCTCCAGTAAAGTATCCTATTTACCGCCAGCTGCAGGTCAACCTGCTACATGAATCCTAATTTCACTTTTTCATCTCTTTCAGTCTAAGCAATGAATAGACCAATATCCCAAGCCCTGAACACACAAGGAATGCCTCACTATACTGTGGGCTCTGAGGAAAAGTCAATGCTCAAGCAAACTACACTACAGCTGAGATCAAATAGTGTCTGACCATCCAGCAGTGAAGGGTACTGATTAAAAACTGATGCCACAAACTGCACATTTGACACTCCAGTTTCTTTTCACACAGAGATCAGTGATGCCTGGTCAACCCGAAGTGCCTTTGTATTTTTTTCCAATCTTGGCAATTTGTGATTTATTTTTTTTTTATTGTATAGAAATTATTTAATACAGTAGAAATAAAGGTCAACAAACAAGGTTTTGGTACTCCCTTTTTTTTTTTTCCTGGACTAGGTTAATACACCTGTGACTCACTCTTGAGAGTTTCTCTCCTATTAGCAGGCCAGTGCAAAATGAATCAAGGATGGTGTTGCCTGAATATACAAATAAATTGTAAACTGGATTACAGCATCAATGTTTGCTTTCAAAGCTGTAAAGAAGTAAAAGGATGAAAGTGCAGGTGGTTGGGTCTGATATATTCAGAGAGATTTAAGAAAGATGAAGAAGACAAATAAATAAGCAGCAATGTTTGCAAGCTATGGAAAGACTTAAGGGGCCGATGCAATTCAAATGCGCTGAAAGCGGGCGCCCGCTTTCTTAATGCGCCCCCAGGCATCCCCCCTGTGGTGCCATGCAATATTTAAATTAGGGGTCACGCTGTCAAGGAGGCTGCGAGCGGTCGGCTATCCGCTGGTTTAGAAAATGGACGCCGATTTTATTGGCATCCGTTTTCCTAATTGGCACACAGCTAGGGGTTCGGGAAACGGACGCTTCTTAACTGAGCATCTGGTTCCTGAATTTGACGGCCGGCATTTTTTTTTTTTAAACATTTTTTAAGATTTTGTTCCTCCTACTTAATATCACAATGATGCAATGATGCCTCGAGGTAGTCCTAAATCTATATGGGTAAACTAATCCAGATAACTTTAATTTATCTGGGTATATTCAATGGTGCAGTCATGCCACTGAATATCCTATCCAAGTTATCTGGGTAATTTAGCTGGACTGACTGTAGCTGCATATCTACTTCTTAGTGGATAGGTCACTATTTAGTAGGGGTGTGAATCGTGTGATCGATCGTCTTAACGATCGATTTTGGCTGGGGGGGAGGGAAATCTTATCGTCGTGTTGTTTTTTTTTTAAAAATCGTTAAAAATCGTAAATCGGGGGAGGGCGGGAAAACCAGCACAACAAAAAACCCTAAAACCCACCCCGAACCTTTAAAACAAATCCCCCACCCTCCCGAACCCCTCCAAAATGTTTTAAATTACCTGGGGTCCAGTGGGGGGGTCCCGACGCGATCTCCCTCTCTCTGGCCATGACTGCGTTGAGAGAAATGGCGCCGGTGGCCCTTTGCCCTTATCATGTGACAGGGCAAAGGTAGCGCCGGCGCCATTTGGTTCCTGGTTCCCAACGTCACGCGTCCAGGAGATACGGTCGCTCGTATGACATAGTGCGGTCAAAGGTAGCGCCGGCACCATTTTGAAGATTGGTAATACGGCCTGCGTGCAGGAGATCGCTCCCGGACCCCCGCTGGACTTTTGTCAAGTCTTGTGGGGGTCAGGAGGCCCCCCCAAGCTGGCCAAAAGTCCCTGGGGGTGCAGCGGGGGCGATCTCCTGGACGCGTGACGTCGGGAACCAGGAACCAAAATGGCGCCGGCGCTACCTTTGCCCTGTCACATGATAACGGCAAAGGGCCACCGGCGCCATTTCTCTCAACGCAGTCGTGGCTAGAGAGAGGGAGATCACGTCGGGACCCCCCCCACTGGACCCCAGGTAATTTAAAACATTTTGGGGGAGTTTGGGAGGGTGGGGGATTTTTTTAAAGGTTCGGGGTGGGTTTTAGGGTTTTTTTGGTGTGCCGGTTTCCCGCGCCTTATTTAACGATACAATACAAATGCCCCTGACGATAAATCGGGGGCATTTGTATTGTATCGTGCACTCTAACGATTTTGGACAATTTTAAAATTATCTGACGATAATTTTAATCGTTCAAAAACGATTCACATCCCTACTATTTAGCATGTACACTAAGTGATAGTGTTCTTTAGTAAATCAGCCCTATATCTGGTTAAAGAAACCAATATCTCTATTGAAAAGCTTTGAGTTTGTTTCAAAGTGTTTGATCACTTTCATTTTAAAAGTTTTAAGCTTCTAGGTAGTTTAGAAGTTTCCTTTTAGTAAACTGGTCATTGATGTAGTGGTCTGATCTAGCAAAATATTCCCCCGCAGCAGTGCTGCCTTGCGATACTTTGTAGCACTAAGAGCCTAAGAAGGGTGATGCTGGGTAATACTAAAGCTCTATCAAACCCAGTATCCTATCTCTGACAGTGGCCAATCCAGGTCAGCAGGCGGTACCCAGCAGATCCCAAAGAGTGTTTGATTTTTCTGTGCCTGTGAAGTTTTATTCTTGTCTTTAACTTACGACCCATTTAATCAGTGTAGCATCCCTGTACACATTTTCTAGGCAAGATAATGTGAAACCACATTAATAGGGCATGGGTAAGATGTATTTATGCTGATACCTGCTAGCACAGTTTGCAGCACGATAGCTTGAAGTGCTTATTGCCATTTTCTTCTTTCTGAGTTTTTGTTTTGAAGTTTGCTTCTCATATATTTTAATTGCAGACTAGGTTGTTGGAAAGCTAAAACAGAAAGGATGAGACTGAAACAGCAGGAAGAGAAACAGGTGAAGGACCCAGCAGCAGAGAAACCCAGAGTACAGGGTCCCAATCAAATCATTCCAGCTAGAGGAGACAGAAAAAAACCCCTAAGGGCCAGAATCTGTGTGTGTAAGATGGAGCTAAGCCTGCAGCAGCTAGGGTCTTACAGGATATACTAACTGAATCAGGGTAAAGAGGGGATTTTCCTAGAGAAATCATTCCCAAGAGAGTACTGGAAGCATACAGGGATTCCAGGAAACACTGAAAACCAAGGTGGAGTCCGCCCTGATGTATGGCTGAACCAGCTAGGACTGGGTTTGCAACCTTTAAAGAAACAGTCCCTAAAAATTGAAACTAAAAAGAGAAAATCTAGAACAAATCTGATGTGCAGCAGAAGCCACACACAAACTTATAGACTGTACAGAAGGACCATAGTCAAGAAACTGCAAATATATATATCTCATAGAGCTATAGAACTGATAATTAATAGTAGTAATAGTAGTAGTGCTACATATATTACTAGTAGTAGTAGTAGTAATATATGTTGCGCTGGAGGTGGACCCTTGGCCTGGTGCAGGATTGGTTTGGACCAAGAGTGCACCTGCCACCAGGAGGCGGAGCACAGGAGGAGAAGAAAGAGGCTGACTGGAGCTTTGGCAAATAACAGTCCGGGGTTTCCACAGGATGAGCCCTTGGGTTACATGGACCGCCTGGACTTAGGTGTGCCTCGGATGGTCTCCCGGAGAGATAACAGAGGGGTGTGCACCACCACGAGTGAGGGTGCGCGGCTGATACAGAAGGATGGACTAGACCTGAACTGAAGCTCGGAGACTCAAGGAGGTAATGGTTCAGGAAGGCCCTCCGGGCAAGGACAGCAGCGCCCTGCGGGTCTAGGTCAGGTGGAAGCCGTGGTTAGATTCCACGCAGGTTGGTCTGGTAGTCACGGTAGGCCAGAAGAGAGTGTCCGAGTGAAGCGCAAGTGTCAGAGCCAGAGTGTTCATCCAGAAGTGATCAGCCAAAGCAGGGGTCAATACCAAGGTCAGTCCGAGCATAGTCAAGGCAAGTGAGGGTCAGTTCCAGGCGGCAGACGAGAGAATGGTCAGGCAGGCAGAGGTCAGTTCCAGGCAGCAGACAAGAGAATGGTCAGGCAGGCAGAGGTCAGTACCAAGATCAGTCCGTATAAGTACTACCTGAGTAGGGAAGCAGGAACACATGGAGATACAGGAACAAGGAGATGCTGAAACAAGGAGACACTGGAACAAGGAAATTCTGGAACAAGGCTTAGGCAAACTCAAAACACCACGGTGTTGACCCGATTGCCAAGGCGAGGTCCTGGGAAGCAGGGCCTCGCCTTTATACAGAGACTATGTGATGTCATCGACCTGTGTCGTGGAGCTGATTCCCGCCCTTGGCCCTTTAAAGGGACAGGAAGTCCGTGTGCATGCGCCCAGGGGCAGGACCGGCACCGGAGAGGACGCTAGGCCTGAGGTGGAGCTAGGCCCGAGGTGGAGGGCCTGGGAGATGTCGCCGCGGGTCATGGATGAGAGCCACTGGCAGTGGCAGCGGGAGAGGACGGCCCGGGGCCCGTTAGCACAGGAGCAAGGTAAGTGGGTGCGGGCCTAGCGCGGATGGGATGAGCAACAATATATGCCCACAACCCTACTGCCCAGACTGGCAATCTAAGAAATATTTTGCAAAATTTTCACAAAATACTTGCATGCATCATGGCCGCATGTTGGCCAAATATAAATTCCCTTTTAGGATCTACTAAAGTGTCTGGGTTGCTGGTGATAAATACTAAGCTCCATTCAAGACTCTCTTCTCTCAATTATTCATCTTTGTATCTCCCTCTTATCTTTCCCTAGCACATTTCACTTCCTTTATATGGTCTCCTGCCCTTTATCCTCTGGTTTCCATCTCATCTCTTCCATGCAAAGTCCCTTCCATGTATTTCTCCTTATTTCTCTTCTCTTATGCCACATCACATATTCTTTCTTTCCACCTCCCCTGCTTTGTATACCATCACCCAGATTGGTGACTCCCCCCTATATATACAGACTTATCTCCCTCTGTTTCCCTCTCTCCTGCCTGTTCTTACCATAGTCATCTCCTTTATCTATGTCCCCCATCTTCTTTCCTATTGTGTTCCACCATCCAGTACTCAATTATCCTCACTAAAACTGTGTACTTCCCATACTTCTTTCTTCCTATAGCTTGCAATGTTTTTGTTACGCCCATTGGTCGCAGACGGCTGCGACCACTAATGCTCACCTCTTTTACTGCTGCATCATCATTCCTTGGACAAATGGCAGCCTCTGCCAGCCACCGCCAACCAGCCTAGCGTTCCCGGGAAGTGTAGGTGCTGCCAATCATCTTAGTCCAGAAATCACTTAGGTGCGTGCATGGGACACTCTTGTACACATCATGGCGGCGAACCTCAGGGGTGTTCCCCCTGAATGACATCACCCCCTCCGGTATTTAAGCTAGTTGGCCTTCACTGCTACAAGTTAGCAAGGACTTCCCTCTTGGTGAATTCCGCTCCTTGGACTTCCAGTTCCATTTCTACTTTGGCGTGAGACACCCTGGGTACCCGCTCCTCGGGGGCCCTATCTCGTCTCAGAGGACCCTCTGCCTTGAACTGCTATCGATTCCACTCCCCCGGAACTACCTCCTGTGAGTGCCTATTTCTATGGACTTCTACTGGCTGTCCATTGCTCCTACCATGTGACAGCGGCCGACCAATGGCACCGGTAGCCCCTGTGACATAGTAAGGTCAAAGGCTATCGGCGCCATTTTGAATACCAGCAGCCGACGGAGTGAGTGCAGGAGATGGCTCCCGGACCCCCCGCTGGACCATCAGGGAGTTTTGGTAAGTCTTGGGGCGGTTAGGAGGGTGAGGAGTTTGTTTAAATTCACTCCTTTAGACAGCCGAATAATTTGGTGAAGATTCGTTATATTCGTGGAGAATCGCGATACATTTCGCTTCCCCACAAATACAACGAATATGGCCCTATACATTGCGGATTACCAATACATTGCAAATGAATGCACACCCCTAATGCATACCTTCCTTTGTCCCTCCCAATGCAACCTCTCCTCCTTCAACCTTCCCGATGCAGCCTCCCCAGTGAAACATGGCCGTTTTGGAGGACTGTACTTATATTTAAGATTGTCCTTTTGGGGTCACTGAATAAAACAGTACTTGCTAAAATTGCATTTGATCACCTTCAGGCCGATACAGTAAGGTCCGCGGGAGAGCAGGTGAACGCCCGCTGTCCCGTGCACGCGATTCTGTATTTAAATGAGGCCCGGCGGCAAAAACGGGCAAAAGGAGGCGCTAGGGACACTAGCGCGTCCCTAGCGCCTCATTTTGGACTGGAGCGGCAGCTGTCAGAGGGTTTATTTATTTATTTATTCAAAACTTTTCTATACCGGTGTTAGTGGGGACATCACATTGGTTTACATATGAACATATGAACAACACGTTAGAGAATTACATTTTAACAGGGCATGGAACTGGGAGGGGAAAACAACAGCGCAGTTTGACAGCCGACGCTCAATTTGACAGCTGACGCTCAATTTTGCCGGCACACCCCTAATGCATACCTTCCCATGTGATTCCTTTTTCTTGGACTAACTTTTTGCTTTCTGAAACCGGACGCCGGCAAAATTGAGCGTCCGGTTTTTGACCCGACAGCCGCCAGCCGACTTCAAATTTTTTTTTATTTTTATTTTTACTTTTGGAAAGTTTCGGGACCTCCGACTTAATATCGCCATGATATTAAGTCAGAGGGTGCACAGAAAAGCAGTTTTTACTGCTTTTCTGTGCACTTTCCCGGTGCCCAAAGAAATTAGCGCCTACCTTTGGGTAGGCGCTAATTTCTGAAAGCAAAATGTGCGGCTTGGCTGCACATTTTGCTTTGTGAATCGTGCGGGAATACCTAATGGGGCCATCAACATGCATTTGCATGTTTTGCATTTGCATGTTGCGAGCACTATTAGGTTCGGCGGATTGGATGCGCGTTTTCAGCCCCTTACTGAATAAGGGGTAAGGGAAAACGTGCGTCCAGTGTACAGTGTACTGTATCGGCCTGCTTATTTATTTATTGCCACAAGGACAGCTGAGCTATTGTTGGCCACACACCTCTCTGTCTGTCTTACAATTAACTGGAAACATGGAAGCAAATGAAACTAAATTAAGTTCAATGTTCTACTGTTTCTAAAATTATTATGATAGAAATATTTGTTAACAGGGAACCTAATAGCATAGTACAGGTGCTTTTTGTATGCAGGTAATTAAAATCATGTAGGAATGACACTATTTATGTATTCAGTACAGCCATTAGGTGGCACTCCAAGCCTACTGTATTTCAGAGGCAGTGGCGTGAAATACGATCTATTGAATATAGCTGCAACTTTATAATTTCCAGTGCAGTTTAATATGAGATCTCTCTGCATAAATATGCATGCAGAGTGCTATTGACAACAGAAAGATGCATGATCAATCTTACATTGTTTAATCTTGTCCTTTTTAATGCCAGAGACATAACAACCCAGACCTTGAAAAAATCTGTAAGATGACTCAATAACATCAAATTCTTATTCAACACTTTCCCTTAACACATGAGCAAGGTGAAATTCTTGCTTGAAAACTCATTAGAGCATGACCTTAAAAGCTCTTCAAAGGGTGCAGTGGATATATAGCATGTGATGCTATCATACAGTTATCTAAATGACCATGAACTTCTAAATAGGATTAGCTATGCTAGTCATACGGAGTGCAGAATACATCTGTCATCATTTATTAAGAACTATTAAAATGCCTCAGTAGCCAGCTTACTAAATATTAGTTCATAATAAGAGATAGTCAGATTCAAGGGATGAGATCCACAAGCCTCGAGATGAGTGATGTGATTCGTCTTGAATTTTGCAGTCTGGTCTTGTGAGATCATGATTTTAAAACTGAGGTTAGGAAATGAAGAGGATAATTTTCATGGGTGTTTGTTTGTTTGCAAGTGAAACAGCTCTTTATCAGCAGAAATAGCCTGTTAGAAAAATGCCTGCCCACATACAGGTAAACTTGCACACACATGTCCTGTATGAGTGTAAATTTGCTTGAACAATGCAGAGGTGTACTTGGGGGGGAGAGGGACAGGGTCGGGGAGGGGGTTTGCACATATGCACATACTTTTGTATTTTCAGAACGTATGTACACAGGTAAATGTCCAAAAAATTTCAGTGCACATTGTAGCAGGTGGAATTGTGTGGGGGGATTTCTGGTGGGACAGTTTTCAAAATAATCTTATGCACATACTTTCTTTTTGAAAATGAGTATAACTTTATGTGCATCTAATTTATGCAAACTATCACAGAAAAGTGAATCAAACATTATCATCATCATCATCATCACCACTGTAATACTATTACCAACTGCAATGTTGCTTCACCATTGGAAGAATCCGAAGGAGCTTTCTAATTTGCTTCAGAATATCATACAGTAAATGTATCACACATGACTCTTTTTATGAAAAACAGGTAATAGAAGTGTCCACTAGGGATGTGAATCGTTTTAGGACGATTAAAATTATCGTCCGATAATTTTAATATCGTCTTAAACCGTTATGGAACACAATACAATAGAGATTCTAACGATTTATCGTTATAAATCGTTAGAATCGTGAGCCGGCACACTAAAACCCCCTAAAACCCACCCACCCCCGACCCTTTAAATTAAATCCCCCACCCTCCCGAACCCCCCCCCAAATGACTTAAATAACCTGCGGTCCAGCGGCGGTCCGGAACGGCAGCGGTCCGGAACGGGCTCCTGCTCCTGAATCTTGTTGTCATCAGCCGGCGCCATTTTCCAAAATGGCGCCGAAAAATGGCGGCGGCCATAGACGAACACGATTGGACGGCAGGAGGTCCTTCCGGACCCCCGCTGGACTTTTGGCAAGTCTCGTGGGGGTCAGGAGGCCCCCCACAAGCTGGCCAAAAGTTCCTGGAGGTCCAGCGGGGGTCAGGGAGCGATTTCCCGCCGCAAATCGTTTTCGTACGACAAATGGCGCCGGCAGGAGATCGACTGCAGGAGGTTGTTCAGCGAGGCGCCGGAACCCTCGCTGAATGACCTCCTGCAGTCGATCTGCTGCCGCGCCATTTTCCGTACGAAAACGATTCGGGGCGGGAAATCGCTCCCTGACCCCCGCTGGACCTCCAGGAACTTTTGACCAGCTTGTGGGGGGCCTCCTGACCCCCACGAGACTTGCCAAAAGTCCAGCGGGGTTCCGGAAGGACCTCCTGCCGTCCAATCGTGTTCGTCTATGGCCGCCGCCATTTTTCGGCGCCATTTTGGAAAATGGCGCCGGCTGAAGACAACAAGATTCAGGAGCAGGAGCCCGTTCCGGACCGCTGCCGTTCCGGACCGCCGCTGGACCCGCAGGTTATTTAAGTCATTTGGGGGGGGGGTTCGGGAGGGTGGGGGATTTAATTTAAAGGGTCGGGGTGGGTTTTAGGGGTTTTAATGTGCCGGTTTTGCGATTTTTCGATTTTTCGATTTTTACGATTTTTCACGATATTTTACCCCCCAAACGGCAACAATATGATTCCCTCCCCCTCCCAGCCGAAATCGATCGTTAAGACGATCGAGGACACGATTCACATCCCTAGTGTCCACAGTCCACTTCCATGTTCTCCAGTCTTTTCCCCTAAATATGTTTCTAGCTACACCTGCAGTACAAAGTTTAGCTGTTCCTTATTCAAATGTATGATGAACTTTGACAATTGCCTCTTCAAACAAAATCAGCTTTTTTTAAGGAATAGTAGTGGCAGCTCAGCTCCCAAGGCAATGAAGAATCTCTCTTCTTTTCTTCCACCACCGGCCTGGGTGGTAAGACACTGTGAAGGCCCTTTCCAAAGTGATCGATGTAGGTAAGAATCACGATGCGCATATTTATTGTCTGCCTGACTACTGGACAACCCTCAACGCGGTGAAAAATATGAATGTGGTTCTGTAATGCACTCACTGGTAGCCGTATTGTGATGGGGCCTTCCCGGGGGAGGGGGAGTTTAAGTCAGGGGAAGAAATGTAGATGACGCTTTCAAATCTATGCGCTTGCGTCCTTTTGAAAACTGGAGCAAGGGTTGGAAAGTTAGCTCAGTTTTCTGTTCAGAAGAGTCCTTACCTTGTAATAGCACCTACAGTTCACATGCTCGTGCGGGCAATACGTAGCTCACCCTGCACAGTTCTGATGAAGGACGTGGAGCTCGTAAAAGTTGAAATGCAAATACATTAGTTAGTCCCAAGAAAAAGTTATTGCCTGCCACTTGTCTGTGCCTTTATTTTATATTATTGCAAATGGACTAATATGGCAACGTCATCAATTTAAAGAGTACTGAACTATTTCAAATGCTGATTCATGATTTTTCTTTTTCTTGACTGAAGAAAATAGGCTTGCCCATGCTCTCTTTGGGCATGTGATGGAATGGGCAATGGTATTTGCTGTGGAAGGAATGACTGGCTACCACGATGATACTACTACTTCTAATACAAGGCAGCTATAGGTACTTCCCGTCCAGTTTGCTCATTTCTTCTTTACTCGAATCATTCCATAAATTGTATTTTTTTCATTCCGCCACTACTACTGCACCCTCTGCCAGTTACTAGTATATATAATGCCTACTGCTCTACGTAAGCATCATTGTCTGCTGCTGCTGCAGTAATGGCTAACTAAGCCCCTGAGACATCGCTCTCACTCGATGGGGGATAAAGCTTGTGAATCAGACCATAAGTCTCCCTTGTAAACAAAGGGAGTCAGTGAGAAAATTATTAAGAATTATTATACCTGTGATCTGTAGCACTCTCATTGCCGCCTGCTGTTTTTCTATCATGAACTGGAAGTTGGGTTCTCTTCTATAAATATGTTTAAAATTTATCAGCCTTAGCAATCATTCGAGATTTCTTTTATGTGTCTGAGGCATATTGTTAGTAATCCCAGATGTCAAAATATTAAGAACTCAATACCAAACCTGAAATAAATTATTCAGAATTGTGTAATAGTATTTCTTACATGATTCTTAGGACATCTAGATCTCCCCATCTGTGAGATTTACATAAACAGAAAATACTATATGTCTAATTGTGGAAAGAATACTTAATAGTAAAAAAAAAAAAAGAAAGAAAGAAAAAAAAAGTCCCTCAGTGATTGAGGATGAGAATAGAAAACTATAGTGAATTTAAAATTATTATTTAATTGTAATGAAAAATGACTGCCAGACCATTCATTTTTAAAACTCTTCCAGCTTGCTGGCTAATTAAGAAAAATTAATTTTGAGGTCACATAAAAAATAACAAACACAAGAAACATGAAATGCCACACTGGGTCAGATCAAAGATCCATCAAGTCCAGCATTCTGTCTCCGACAGTGGCCAATCTGGGTCACAAGTACCCGGCACTGAATAGAATCCCAAAAAATAGATCCATCTCTCCTTGCTTATAATCAGAGATACATAGTGGCTTTCCCAAGTCTACATGACTACTAATGGTTTATAGACTTTTCCTTCAGGAACATGTCTACACCCTTTTCAAACCTAGCTATGCCAACTGTATTTACCACATTCTCTGGCAACAAAGTCCACATTTAATTGTGCACTGATTGAAAAAATATGTTTTGATTTAATTGTGCTATCTATAACTTCATGGAGTGTTCACTACTCCTAATACTATTTGAAAGGGTAAATAAGTAATCCCTAATTACGTGTTCCACTTCACTCAAGATTTTATAGACATCTATCAAATCTCCTCTCAGCCATCTCTTTCCATGCTAAAGAGTCCTAATCTGTTTAACCTTTTCCTCATGGGGGAACCATCCATCCTATTTATCATTTTGGTTGCCCTTCTCTCTGTCTTTTTCAGTTCCACTATACCTTTTTTTGAGACTGAGCAACCAGAAGTGCAGATAGTATTCAAGGTGCGGGTCACACCACAGATTGAAAGAGAGGCATTATGATATTATCCATTCCTTTTCAAATAATACCTAACATTCTGTTTGCAAAGATGATATTTTAATCATGTTGTTATTAAAGAAAATCTAACAGTAGTAATTTATATATCTATCTCTATCTATGTATATTTGTCAATAGGTATTTTGCAGCATTTTATATGAGAGATGGTGCACAGCACATTGGATATCATCAAATACTCCTTCCTTGGCTCTGGAAGGATGGCATCTCTCTTTCTATCTTGCTTTAAAATGTTATTGAAGTAGATGCTGACTATAAAAAACCAATGCATTTATCTAGAAATTAATCACCAAGTCTCCAGCATCCAGCTAATGATCAGTGACAGCCTGCAAAAGGAATAACAGTACATCTCAATAGTGGTAAGAGCATATAGATCATCTTGTGATTTACAGTGTTTGGAAACACTACTTACTGAAAGAATACAATTGACATGCAAAGGGATAATTTTACCTTGGATCATTATGCCCGTGTTTAAACTGAATCTCTCTCTCTCTCCCCTCTACTAAAGTGTCAAGATTTAAAGATTCATTCCCACCCATTTATATCCTACTGTACTAGATATGGAAGTGCTTCTATTATACAATGAATGTACATTATAGGGGTGATTTTCTAACTGCAGACATTGGTGTAAAATATGTAGGGACTTTTTACCTAAGGATTTTTCAACAGTCTTCACAGTGAAAGCATGCACATATTTTCACTTTAGAAATAAGCACAGGAAAACTACATGCATTCATGGATACCTGCTAATTTGTACAAGTAGATTTCCTGAAAAAGTTACATGCATAGTTTTAAAAGATATGCATATAAACACAAGCCCCTCACCATGCCCTCCCCATAAATCCTTCTTCTCAGTGCAGGTAAAGTTGCACGTGTGGTGCACTGTGCCCATACGTTTACCGGCACACGGGGAGCACAATTTTCTAATGGCTTTTAAAAATCGACCTTCCTATGCTTACACTCCCAAATGTTAAGAGGTGTTTTATTGCCAAGCGAATGGGAATTCTGGAGCCATGCAAAATTACAAAGGATGGACCCCCAAACTGTTTCAGGCGCAAATCACATTAGTCAGGCTGCCAGTCTTTGGAAAAGTGACATTACCATCTCAAAAGGGAAGAGATGGGAGGTGAAATCCCCAGCAAGATGAAAAGTTGCCTTTGCTAAGAGTTTTCTTCCCTAGTAACATGCTTCCTACATGAAACATCTTGAAATTCACCCCTTTCTGATTCCATGTGACAAAAATTTTTTGTCTTCCAAAGTAGAGGGGAAAGGATCCTACAGTGACTTTCCTATAGCATCTCAGAGGCAATCAGACTGAATTTTATTCTGAAGTGATCAGAGGGGAAGGTGGTGGGTGGGGGGAGGAGTGATGTGTGCAAGCTATTCTGATGCATTTATTTAGTTGTGCACGTAGCATGATATTAATAAAACCTAAAACAATACACAATTCACTTGGTTGTACAAATCTAGCACCCACAATTTTGACCCTGCTTCATAATCATCCATTGAAATTGGATGCTTCTGTTCTTAAAAAAAAAACCCCAAACCAAAACAAAAAACTTAATTATTCAGAACTATTCCCATTTTTCCCCGTTTAGTTTCCTCATTGGCATTGAACAGCAAAGAAAGGTCTTTACAAAGGTCTTGAACGAAATATAATGAAGATGCAGCAATAATATCACGATGAGAGGGATTACATTCACTAAACAGCTTTTATAGGTGTAATTGGAAGCAAGCATAACATTAATTACTTTAGTGGGCATGCGGTATTCTATACTAACTGAATAATTCATACAACTTAAAAGTGGTCCCCAAGATGATTGTGCAAATAGTCCTGGCTTCTGTGACTGCTTTCGCTGCAGGATCTTTAATTAGAAGACACAAGAGCATTGTTAAATGTAACAGGCTGTTTGCGCTGCTACTGTGTAAATATGATTCATGCCATAGCATTTAATCAGCTGAGTACTTACAGAAGAAGGAGGGAGAATTATTTTTTTTTCTTCATTACACACTGGTACAAAAACACTGACTAAATCATGATTTTTTTTTTTTTAAGTTTGGTTTTGATAAAGGTTTGCAAAATATACTTCACATGTTCTGACTGAAAATGGACCCTATTCACAAAAGTGCATTACCCGTTAACATGTAAAAGGCATCTTATTAGTAAATAGGCCCCATTACGTTATGGCAGCTGCTGTAAAGAATGCACAGTTATTTGTGTGCTGACAAGTACTGCACCTTTGCAAATACAGCTGATGGGTTTCTTATATTTGGAAGATGTTACTCAGCTCTTTATCAGTATGACACTCTATCACAAACCATGGCAATCAAAAGACATTAGAGGTCTGCATTAAGGCAGGCAGAAATTCATAAAACATGCAAACAACAGATAGGCTATCATGAGGCATACAAAGAAAGGTGCAAAACTCTCAGCCAAAGCCATGCTAAAATATTGCACTTGCAAAATTATTTGGATTGACCAAAAAGATGCAGACTAATCTCTTAGTCTGCACAGATCTGAAGAAACCTTTGAACTTCTGCAATGTTGAAACAGCCCAACTTTTGATTTAGGCCATGTGCTTGCTGAGATGCAAGAAACTGTGCTTGGCTAAAAGATGCATAAAAGCTTTGCATACTCCTCAAATTTGACTTTTAAGGCTTTACTTTATCTATTTATTTATGAAATGTATATACTACATAATCAGCCAGAACTACAAAAGCAAATTACAAAAACACATACATATAATACATAATACATTAATACAAACCAACATAGAAATGAAAAAACAAAATCAATCCAGACAAAAGTAAACAGAAAAACAAGGGCTTCTAGCTCTCCCCTCTGACAGATGCTAAGTATTTGGGTAAAAAACATTTTGAACTGAATTGCAGACTAGAGTTGAACATCCAGGAATTAGTTCCATTTTCAGAGTCTAGCGTAATTCCTCACTGTATGAGCCAATCATTTAGAAAGTACTTTAATGCACTACTGGCATAAGCGTACAGCGCAGTCACTACACTGTAACAGCGTACATTCATCAGCTTTTATAATCTTCTGAAACTGTTGCAAAGAAAGTGTTGAAATAATGTGGAAATTACCTTCTCAGCAGAAAGGAAAAATAGTTTGAGAATATAGGGATGATAAGATGGTCCTAAGATGACTTATATTGTTGATAGCATCAGCTGCCATAAGACAGCAAAATATATGGATTTTTCATCACAATCTTTATTTGTAATAAGAAGTATATAGTTCAAACAAGAGATAATAAACTGGTGCTTTCAAACTTCTTGCTGCCTGAATATTAAAAATCTTTCTCTCTCTCTCTTTTTTTTTTCACATAATGTTCCTAGGCAATAGAGTTAACACAATGTGAACCATGACTGGAAATAAGGACAATACCAGTACCATATAAGCCAGATGAGTCAAAATATAGCAAATGTTATGCAAAAGGAATGATTAAGCCTAGAATGTTGACTTGTGCTATATAGCCATAAGAGATACAGTCCTGACATGATGGCTAGAGAAGACATATAATCTACATTGTCCTTTCAAATCACTGTCAGCTCTTGCATCTACAGCATCTAACTCTCTTTTAAATGACACGTACTTTTCACTGGACACAGCCTACTAGATTATTCTTGCAAAATCTAATTTACTGGCTAGGCACTCTTAAGATACAAAGATTCCTATCATACCAACTGTAATGCAAAATCTGTGATACTTTCGATTCTTGAGAGATGTCACAGAAGAATTTGTACAGACTCTAACTGCACCTTTTACCATTTAGTAGAGATGTCTTCACACAAACATAAAAATCATTTTATATCATTTTATTTCAACTACAATGGAACCCATTAAAAAGGATCCTACTGAAGGAGGAAGTCTGCTAATTGTACACAGAACTAAACTCTTGACAGAACAAGATAGAACACTTAAATGAAAGAGCAGATCAACCTGTTGCAACAGTAATAGTTTAGTGGTCCAGAAGCCAATTATAATAAAAATGATGTTTCAAATGACAAGGATCTCATATCACATTCTGAACTAAACCAGAATGCATGAAAATGCCTTATTTACAAATGAAATGTGCAATATGGATAACTTTTATTTTTAAACAAACAATATACTAAGGACAAGCAATCAGGAGGTCATTACTTGATATTTCAAAGATGGAGAAAAGTGAGGGGTATGGAAGAATTTTGTGGCAAGAGTTTTGTGCACGATATGGACCTCTTCAGTGCAACAATATCCACATAACATAGCACATCTGTTCTCC
This sequence comes from Rhinatrema bivittatum, assembly GCF_901001135.1. Classification (NCBI taxonomy): domain Eukaryota; kingdom Metazoa; phylum Chordata; class Amphibia; order Gymnophiona; family Rhinatrematidae; genus Rhinatrema; species Rhinatrema bivittatum. The sequence goes on along the minus strand of NC_042615.1, from coordinate 443,984,854 downwards.
TGTTTAGTATTCTCGGCACTACTTCCCCTCCCCCAAATATTCAGCTGTTCCACATTCAAGTGAGGGCAGTTGTGTAGACAGAAGTTAATGAATCAAGACAGTGCAAATTTAGCACCACATGAAAACTGCATAGACAGCAGCTACTGGAGGCTGGTGCTGATTCTTTCAACTCAGGAAAGGTGCATTGTTCTCTAATCATACTTAATTTACCATCCCCCTTCTTCTCACCCTATGGGGTCAACTTGCTAAACTGATCGGCCATGTATTGTATAGTACATTTAAAATGAAACTGTATTTTCCAAACTCATAAAATAAGTTTATAATAGTTTTATGAAACATTTTTATTTAGTTTAAAGTGGGAATGTATGCAAATTGTCCTGTAGTGATCTGAAGTGCTTAGTAAAGAAAGCTAGTATACTGTTCAGTATGTTTCCAGCAGAAGGAGCTGCATGTAGAATATTGGTTTAGGACTGGGTCAACTTAAGAAGACAGAAAAGAAGAAAAATAGAAATAGAAATATGAATATGTTTAAAAGTGACAGATAAATCACAATTTTGGACCCGTAAACCAAGTTAACAAAAGACAATTTCATAAATTAATCCGATGGAGAGTGATCAGAAAACTTGCATTCTGTTCTTTTGGCACTCTTGCAACAGCCTGATATCTGTCGCCCACGTCCATATTTGTAATTTTAGGAGGGGCGAGGTGCACTCTTGGCAACGACACCCTTTACATTATAGAACTGTCAAAACAATGAGGAATAAAGAATGGCCAAACCACAAACACTTTAAAAAATAACAAAAATAAAGTGATGACATTCTATTTAGGTGATCTATAGGATGCTTAGCTATTACAGAGATTAAAACACCCCCTCCGTAAACCCAACTGTGGATCTGTGCAAATAAAACAATATGTTAGAAGTAGTATGTACAGAGCCAGAACCTACAAAAAAAGCCATTGATTCAAGACCGAAAAATGTATTTGAAAGAATTTAATATATTGCTGCAGGATGGAAGAGTTGCATTGCAGGGTGTGGTGTTGCCCTGGAGTTACAATGCGAGTTTGCAGTGGTGCACTTGGCTGTTGGACCCATTCAAGCTGCAGGTTGCATTTGCAGGTCTTTGCCCAGAATACTGAAGGCACTGACTGGACAGCACGACCACGGCGGCTTTAATAACTACCATAACAAATAACTCCAGCCATGATCGGCAAGCACTGACAGCTTTGCCTACAACTGTAGTCTCGGTCACATACAAAACTCAGCAAGGAAAAGAAAACATTTGCATGATTCTGGCAGAGATTTGCTTTTCATTGAAAGATTATAAGGATGCCCCATGCTTCTGTGTTTTGCTTCCTTACCTGACTTTGACGGCTAAATTGGTTCCGTACCAGGCTAATTACAGGGATCTGTAAAGTGGAAGAGAGAAACTCCAACTCCAGCATCTCCCCTTTGCTTTGCGGGAAGGCTAGGATAGCGCTGACTCCCTGCACCACCACTGTATGACAGACACTTTGCAGGAAAGAAAGGGGGTCGCTACTCCAAGAACTAGAGGCAGAAAAGGGGAAAACAGGTAAGTCCCCCAATCCTGCTTCTATCGCCATCACCACTTCCAGAGAGAGGTTGTAGGTAGCAGCTCGGGCAATTTATTCAGGTTTTCCACCGCAAAAAGCAAGGCGTCCCTGGGAAAGAGCAGCTCCTCTTCGCTCCCATTGCCAACTTGGCCACTGATGCTCAGTGGCGACTTCCTCCGCAGCCCGGTGGCAATCCAGCGGCGCTGCAGCCCGGGGCTTCTGCCAGCAGTGGCCCTAAAGCTCGGCCCCCGGGCCACTCCCGGCCTCTCGGTGGCGGGCGGCTCGGTCTCCTTCAGCGGGCCAGCCCCAGCCTCCTCCTCTCCCAGCTCGCGCCTTGCCAGCGGGACCTCGTTCCCGGGCCAGCCCTGCGGCTCCGTGACCGCCCGCGCCCTCCAGGGCTGCAGCTGCACCGCGCCGACCCTCACCGTGTGCCCGATGCGCTTCAGGATCTGACACGGCTGCGGGTGGGAGGACGAGCCGGGCACCCTGGCCAGCACCAGGGCGCAGGGGATCAGCAGGCAGACCCGGCTCACCAGCCACCACCAACTCAAATTCAGCATGGCTGGGAGAGCCCGAGAAGCAGGGGGGGGGGGGGGGGGGGGGGAAGAAGCGGCGCGGGCACCCAGAAAACCGCGTGGAAGGAGGGCAGCCCCCCCCCGGAGCCCTCGAGCCACAGCCGGAAGCACTGGCAGCGCCGCAAAAGTTCTCAGTTCCTCGCACTCTCCAGCCGTCGGGAAGTGCCAAACACATAGAGCAAAAAAGGAGGACGAGGAGAAAGCAAGGGAATCACATCTCTTCGGGCGCCAACTGTTCTTCCCTCCAGTTCGTCACATTATTATTTACACAGAATTAACCAACTAGGAGAGGGTGGGGAAGTCCACGGATCTGTGCATTGTGCAGAGCGCCAGGCACCTCGCCCCATTCCTCCGAGCTCCCCAGAGTTGCCATCACGGAAGTTCACCCCGCACGCAGGAGGCAAAGCAATCCCACGAATAAAGTAGGACACAGTGTGCAAAGATCAGTAATGATTCGGTATTTCCACCCCCTCGATCTTTCTCCTTTTATTGCTTAGGTAATTACAGTTTGTTTGGTTTTTTTTTTTATTGCATCGAGTAGAAAAAAAAAAATCCTTTTATAATGCAGATTAAACTCCCGGTTGAAGCGGTCGTTCCCTCTGTCCGTCTTATTTGCTTGTTGGTAAGTGAAGCAAAGGCTCCCTGCCCTGGCAGGGGGGGGGGGGGGAGAGTTGCCCGGCTGCCGGTGCAGGTGGCTGCGCGCCCGTCCTTTGGCTGCACGAAACTCCCCACCGGCTGCTTTATACCAGCCTGGGAACAGCTGCCAGGCGGCGCCTCCTCGAGCACATTACCAGCTGGCCGGAAGCTGGGAGCTGTAGTTTTCAAGGTCCTTTGCAACCCTCCTCTCTTAGTCAGCATCGACTACAGTTCCCAGGACGCCCTGCCGTAGCCCCTGGGGGTTTAGGGTGGAAGGGGTTGAGGTCCTGGTCACAGCGGCTCAGTCCAGTAATTTTACCGCCAGGTGTGAACTCATCGTATATGTGTCTGCTGAAAATACAACTCTTTAGGGGTTTCTTTGAGAATCCGAGAGCAAACGTTTGTTAAGAAAAATAGGACTGTTTCAGGTATCACGTGCCTTTTTCTGCCATGTATATATTTTTTGTAGTAATAGAGAAGCCTGTAACCCACTGCTAGTTAGAGACAATGGGGCGAAGTATAAACTGTCACTTGTAGTACTGCAAGGCTGCGAAGTATGTACTGTCTCTTTAAAGGCTGCTAGGGAGCTGTAGGATTGCTTGACCACACAGATCCCCCAAGAGTAGACAGGCTTAGCTCTGCTTCATATGGTGAGAATAATTATATTCATTTACTACCAAGGTAAGCAGCCCTTTTCCATTTTTTTTTTTTTGATCATTGGAATTGTGCCTAGGTTAGTCATGAGCATTTTTTTAAGAGAAAATTTGATAACATTTCCTTATGATTTTGCTTGTATATCTGTGCAGATTGGATTTGCAGCTGCATAAATTATTATCAACTGCATAAGCAAGTTGAGTCAATGCAAATAATTATAATGGATGTGTAAAAGGAATATTGTGTTAGGATGTGCCTATGTGCCCAACAGCAACAACAAAAAAATGTATTTGTGAAGGGCAGACCTTTTAGAGTATACTCAGCTGCATAGTGTGAGAATAATTATATTTGTTTACTACCAAGGACTTGTGTAGTGGGAAATCCATAGCCACTGAATCCTTTGGGTGCAGAGGTTCCCTTTTGCCAGAGGTTTATAATGCAGACTCAAGCACCTGGTCAGCCTGGCAAGCAACCAGCATCCTTCCCACTATCCAGGAAATTCAAATAAGCAAACCAGTAGGACATTGAACTGGAGACTCACTAATTGCAGGGCAAGGATTTAACAAAGGCTGTTAGGTAATGGTGCATTTTAGTTTGGATTGCTCTGTTAAATTCCACTTAATCCGTTTGCATACCTTTGTAAAGCATGTATGTGTCTGTTAAGAAAAAAGAATTGAGTTTGCTCATTCCTGCAGTACATTTTTATAGTTTTTTATGCTAAATTGATGTGTGGTCCCATTATTGACACAGCCTTAATATTTCACAATGTTAAGGCTGCAGCCCCAGAATCAGCATTATAACAAAAAGGGGGAAATTGAAGTTGTAATTACTGCAAGGTTACCCACAGTGGATGGATGATAGCTACAGGTTGTAAGTACTGATGTGCTAGGTGAATCCTGGGGGAATTCCTTGGATTCCACTGTGAAATTATTTCTAAAAACAAAGATTGTTTCTTTGCCTGTGGGCAGAGCTAGTGAACATTTTTTGAAAAGAAATTGTTACTGGGAGACCCAGCTCTAACAATTGCAGTACAAATGAACCCTACAGCTAGGCTTTTTGAGAGGTCTGCTGGTCTCACTGACCGGCAGACCAGTATAATGCAGGCCCAGGCTCGCTCTGGGAGCTGGCCTGGTCCTAGGGGGCGGGATCGCCCCCCCCCCCCGGGGGGAGAGGGAAGGAGGGGGGTGAAATAAGGGTCCGGAGGTCAGGGAGAGGTTAAGGAAGGGAGAGCACGGGGAACTGAGGGGATTGGCTAGCGAGCTGGGGGCTCCTGCAGCGCTGGCTGGTCAGGATTGGCCAGTCGGCAGGCAGTGGGCAGGCCCCCAGTTTATCCCGGAGCGGATTAACGCAGCCGACATTCTTGGCGCACCGCTCCGGGAGCACGGACGGCCGGCGTTTTGGGGGAGGCTTTGTGGTTACGTGGGTGAGGGCGGCTTGGGTTTTGGTGGAGTGGTTGGTTTCGGGGCGCCGGCGGGCCATGGGGGAAGGAGGCGCGGAGCTGCAGTGGTTTAAAAAAAAAAAAAAAAAAAAGGGGAACTTCCGTACCGGTCGGCGCGCGGCGGCGTTTCGGGCGGCTGCACATGCGGGGCAGGCGGGTCTGCTGCGGTGCCTGTGACTGGACGTCCGAGGAGCAGCGATGGAGTTGCCGGAGGGGGACTCCGAGGAGGCCGCGTGGATCCCAATGGCGCCGGAGGAGGAGGCGGTGGAGGCCTTGTTCGAGCGTGCAGCTGGCGGGGGCCTACGTGATCGGGGTGAGCGGGGAGCGGCCTGTGGGCGGGGCTGAGGGGACCCTCTCGGCCTCGGAAGGCCGAGAGGGTCGTCGGAGCAGGGGGGGGGGCGAGAGCCCGTCTCCTGGAGGGAGACGGGCCGCCAGTTACCACTCTGACAGTGCGGGGGGGGGGTCCAGGGACAGGCGGGGGTCGCGTTTGCGCGCTCGGGCGCGCGGAGGGGGGAGGGGGCGAGGGAGTAGTGTCCCCTGTGAGCCCCGTGCTGGTTGCTAAGGGGGGCCTGGGGTGCCGGGGCTTCGGGTCGGCTAGTTCTGGGAGGGGGACTCGTGCAGGGTCTGTTTTCGCCGGCGTGGGGCTGGGCGAGGCGGCGTTGACGGACGTGGCTCTTCCTGGGGATCCGCTGGGGGAGCCTGTTCGCTGCAGCCCGTCACTGGTAGGGGCCAGTGGGCTTCAGGCGGGGAGCCGAGGGGTTTGTTGGAGGGAGGCCAGTGGTGGGAATGGTCTGGGGCCCCGCCTCCGTCTCCCTCGGGGTGGCGGAGGGAGAGGCACGCCATGGCTCGGGAGCTCCTTGTAACTGGGCGCGGCCAGGGGTTGGGTAGGAAGGCTCCAGGGAGCAGGGGGGTTCCGCTCACGGTCCTGGTGGCACAAGGTTTTTCCTGGGGTCAGTCGGAGGCACCTCCCCTGGTGGCGTGGGATGGGGCTGCGGGCTTGGTTCCTAGGCGGGTGCCGAGTAGTGGGGGGCCGTGGGGGCGTAGGGCCCTCGGGAGGTGGTCGAAGCGGGGGGTTGGTTGCTGGTTCGGGGGGCGAAGCAGGTCAGGGGCGGGGCGCTTCGGGTTGGTTTCCTTCTCCTGCGCCTGCTGCTTTTTCTCCGCAGGGGGTCGCGGCGGGTGTGCTGGATGAGGAGCCGGGTCCGTCCAGGGTGGAGGAGTGGCAGAACGAGGAGGGGTCCGCGGAACGGCAGGTGCAGTTGGAGCGGTCCGGTCTGCAGGGAGTCGGGGGCGCTGGTGTGCCAGCGCAGGGTGAGTTACTCATTTTTCCTAGCGTGGGGGCTCCTGGGAGTGGTGATGCGGCGTTGGCAACGCTGGATGGTGAGCAGGGGGTACTGGCTCGGGGGTCGCGGCCGGCGTCTGCGGGGTTGGTCGGTTCCAGGGTTGGAGGGAGATGGGACAGCCCTGCGGTAGGGAAATAAATCTAAAAGGCGTAGGAGGCGGGACAGCTCCTCGGGGTCGTCCTTGTCGTCCTCGTCCTCCTCGTCCTCTTCCTCGTCGGAGTCATCCAGCTCACGGGGTTCGGGGGCGGGCGGATCCAAGGTGGGGGCGGCTGAGCAGGGCACCCCGGCGTTGGTTGCCCTTACGGAACTTTGGGAGGAGGTGCCGCGGGCGGTGCGGCGTAAGATCCGTAGACGAAAATTTATTGACCTGTTTCAGTTATTGGAAGGGCGCCGTGGGAAGCGGAAAGGTAAGGAAAAGCGGGGGAAGGGCAAGCGTTTCCCCGGGACGCAGACAAAGGTGGCCAGAAATAGTCACAATTGGATCCGTGCGTTCTTGCGTTTTGCGAGTGTGATAGGTCGGCGGGATCCCACGCAGTATGGCCCCTTGTTGTCTTATGCGGACGCAATATTGGCGGCGAGTAAGACTTACGAGGGGTGGTCGTGGCTTAACTACGACGAGCGATTTCGAGACCGCATGGAGGAGAACAAATATATGTCTTGGGGTACCCAGGATGTAGGTTTGTGGCTCACTCAGATGGCAACCAAGGTTTCGGCGGGCGCCTTGGGGCCGGGCTCGTCGTCGGGTCCTGCGCTTAATCGGCCCTTTCGGCCGGGGTTCCCCGCCGCGGGTGGGGGAAAAGCGCGTTCGGGGCCATCCGACGTCTGCTGGTGGTTTAAATCGTTCCACGTGCCAGTTCACGGACTGTAAGTTTCGCCACGCCTGTGCTACCTGCGGGGCGGGTCACCCGGCCACCAAATGTGCAAAGCGTACGGGCGACCTTCCTTTGCCCGGGTCCGGGGCTAAAGGTCCGGGGAAATGAGTGTTTGACGTTGGCTGCCACTCCGGTGCGGCTGGCGGCGATGCGCCCGTGGTTGCGAATGTATCCCCTCGGAGATGTGGCAGGGCTGTTGACTGGGGGTTTTCAAGAGGGCTTTCGGATCCCGTGTGTGGGGGCTGGTGCCAATGGGTGGGGGGTTGGATTGTCCCTCGGTTCGTCGTTTGGTTGCGGTGGCGGAGGCGAAATTGCAGGCTGAAATTGATTTGGGCCGCATCGCGGGTCCTTTTCCTTCGCCTCCGTTTTCCGATTTCGTGCTTTCTCCGATGTCTGTGATACCGAAGAGGGAGCGGGGTAAGTACCAGGCTGATTCATAATCTGTCCTTCCCCGAGGGTGCTTCAGTGAACGACGCTATCCCGAAGGAGACGTGCTCGGTTAGGTACACTTCTTTCGATTCGGCGGTGCGTGTAGTTTTACGTTGCGGGCCGGGTGCGTTGTTGGTGAAAACTGATATTGAGGTCGGCTTTCCGGCTGTTGCCGGTGCACCCGGACAGTTTTCATCTATTGGGTTTCCGTTTTCGGCAGGGGTTTTATTTTGACAAGTGTATGCCGATGGGCTGCTCCGTGGCGTGCACTTATTTTGAGGCGTTTAGTACCTTTTTGCATTGGGTGGTGGAGCAGTGGTCGGGGTCCATCAACTTGGTCCATTATTTGGATGATTTTCTGTTTGTGGGCGCGGCTGGTTTGGATGATTGTAGGTCTTTGGTGCACTGTTTTCAGGAGGTTGCCCGGGAGTTTGGGATCCCGCTGGCGGCGGGTAAGACTGAAGGTCCGTGCACAAAGCTGGTTTTTCTGGGCATCGAAATTGATTCGGTTGCTAAGGAATCGAGATTGCCTTCCGAGAAGGTGGAGCGGTTGCGGGTATTGGTGGCCAGGGCGCTTCAGAAGTCCAAGTTGACACTCATCGACTTGCAATCGTTAGTGGGGAGCTTGAGTTTCGCGTGCCGCATGATTCCTATGGGTAGAGCGTTCTTGCGCCGCTTCATTCGGGCTACGGCGGGCGTGCGGAAGCACCATCATTGGGTGCGCGTGACGGGTCCAATGCGGGAGGATTTGCGGGTGTGGGAACAGTTCCTGGTGGCTTTTAATGGGATCGCGATTTGGCAGGATGACCCGCTGTCCAATCACGACCTGGATTTATTTACTGATGCGGTGGGCGCTTGCGGGTTCGGGGCTTACCTGGGGGGAGCTTGGTGCGCGGCTCGCTGGCCAGTAGAGTGGGTGGAGGCTGGAGTCACGGCGAATGTGATGTTTTTGGAATTATTTCCAATTGTGGTGGCTTTTCACGTCTGGGGGCAGCGGCTTCAAGGCAGACGAGTGATCTTTTGGTGCGATAATATGGGAGTGGTTGAAGTCATCAACCGGAGAGCAGCCAAGTGTATACAGGTGTCAGAGCTGTTACAGGAGTTGATTCTGTGTTGCATGTCATTGAATGTAACTATCTGGGCTAGGCATGTGCCGGGAGTAGCTAATGGTGTGGCCGACTCTCTTTCTCGTTTCAAGTGGGAGTTGTTTCTGGAATTGGCACCAGAGGCGGACGTGTTGAGAGCGGCGGTGCCATCTTCTCTTTGGAGATTCGGTTCCCCGAGGCCTGGAATATGCTGCGAGCTTCATTAGCTCCATCCACCTGGTCAAGTTACATGGGTGGCGCCCGGAAAGTGGCGGGGTTTCTGGCGGCCGACGGTTGGACGGGGGTCCGGTGTCGGATGGTGCCTTGCTTCGGTTCTTAGAGCATGCCCGGGAGTGCGGTAGTTCGAAGGCGGCCGTGGGAAGGCAGCTGGCGGGCTTTTCGTTTTTCATGCAGGCTCACGGTTGGGGGTTCCCGTTGGGGCAGTTTCTTGTGCGCCGTGTATTACTCGGGTGGGCTTGGTCGGTGGGGAGAAGTCGGGACACGCATTTGCCGATCACGCATGACGTCTTGTTACGATTATGGGACGTTTTGCCAGGTGTGTGCTTCGCACTGTACGAGACGGCGCTTTTCTGTGTGGCCTTTGTTTTTGCGTTCTTCGGGGCTTTCCGGGTCAGTGAATTGGTGGCGCGGTCCGGTGTCAGCACGGATTTTCCAGGGCTCTTGGCGCGGCATGTAAAGGTCACTACTCGATCGGTGGACCTGTGTATTCCTCGGTCTAAGACCGATCAGCAAGGCAAGGGGTTTTCGGTCATGTTGCGGGCTGTGCCGGGTCTCCGGTCGTGCCCCGTGGATAACGCGATTCGGTATTGTCGCTGCCGGGTGCCGGGGATGGTACAGTTTTTGATTCACGAGGATGGTCGCCCCTTGACCAAGTATCAATTTGAGATGGTCCTCCGGTTGGCCTTGACGGTGGTGGGTTTGGATGTCGGTCAATTCGGGACTCATTCTTTCCGAATCGGGGCGGCGATGGCGGCGGCGGAGGCAGGTCTGCCGGGGGGGGGTGTGATTCAGAGAATCGGGCGTTGGCGCTCGGCCGCTTTTCGGGGGTATGTCCGTCCCAACTTGGGGGCTGGAGTGAGCAAATTCTAACTCTTGTTTCTTTGAAGGTGCGGTTGCTGCGGGAAAGTCTGCTTGGATCATTGGGCACTCTTATACCTTTGGGCCCACAGACATGCCTGCGGCAGGCCGTTCGGGCCGCACTTGGACTTGTGCAAGAGGGGGGCCCGAGTGCATTGGCTGGGGCGCCGGGGCATGGGGTGGATGAGCTGATCCCATGTGTGCGGCGAGGTCGGGAACACCTTGGGGAGCCGCGTGCTGTGGTTATTCATTTGGGAGGCAACGACTGGGGAAAAATGCCTGGTCGTCAGTTTATTAGCTTGGTCCGAAAGGACCTGATGATGGTGTCCATGCTGTTGCCAACGGCGGTAGTGTGTTGGTCTGACATTATCATACGGCCCGCCGAATCGGACAGGGTGATTTGGCGCAGAAGTCGGTCGAAGGCCAACCAGCAGATTGGTTCATGGCTGGTGCAGCTAGGAGGCAGGCACGTTCGACACGACTGGTCGTGGGGGAATGTCTCGGGGCTCTTTGGCAAGGACGGGGTTCATTTATCCTTCATTGGGATGGACCTGTTCCTGAACTCAATTCAGGAGGCCTTGGAGGAGTTTTTCCCACTGTAGTGGGGGCCGCATCTTTGGGGGTCACGGGGCATGTTATGCCCGTGTCTGTGGCGGATGGCCCGAGCCGGTTCAGCTTAATGCACTGGTTACCTGTTGAGAGTGATGTACCTGGCAAATGGAAATGTTTGACAACTGGAAGTTGTTGGTGGCGGGCTCCCTGCTGGCAGGCGGCGGGAGTCATCTGGCAGGCCTGGTTTCCTGCTGGTTGGCGGTGGAGGCCCACTGGGTTGGCTCCTTTGCTGGTAGGTGGTGGGAGTCTGAACTTGGTGCGGGGGCCATTTGACGAGCCGAGAGGCTGGAAGGAACCGTCTTGCTGGCGAAGCGGCAGATGGTTGGTGAGTTCTGGATTTAAATTGTATTGTTAATAAAGGGGGTCTCGGGCCTCCAAGTTATTAAAGCTGCGGCCTTGTTAACCCAAGCTTATTGTGCAGTGTATTATTTAATGTGAAAGGACGGATGCGAGAGAGTGATGTCCTGGATGCCTGGGAGCTGGCCTGGTCCTAGGGGGCGGGATTGCCCCCCCCCCGGGGGGGAGAGGGAAGGAGGGGGGTGAAATAAGGGTCCGGAGGTCAGGGAGAGGTTAAGGAAGGGAGAGCATGGGGAACTGGGGGGAATGGCTAGCGAGCTGGGGGCTCCTGCAGCGCTGGCTGGTCAGGATTGGCCAGTCGGCAGGCAGTGGGCAGGCCCCCAGTTTATCCCGGAGTGGATTAACGCAGCCGACATTCTCGGCGCACCGCTCCGGGAGCACGGACGGCCGGCGTTTTCCCTCCCACCCGCCCTTATTATTATGGTTATTGTATGGTTTTGTGTGTGTGTTCTCTGTCGCAGCGGATGGCCCGAGCCGGTTCAGCTTAATGCA